>NW_028301541.1:10855000-11085000 GCF_042242905.1 Orbicella faveolata
GAAAGTTGCATTCGAAAATAACAGTGTTAAATACTTCTTTTCAGTAGCTACAAATGCTTTTTGTCGCCAAACGTTTTTTAAAGCAGAAGGAAAGTTTGTAATAAATTTGTATCCTGCCTTCTATGTTTATTCTATAGCAATTTTTTTGATATTCAAACATTATGCCATTTTAAAGTTTTACTAAAATATTTCACGTGACCCCCCTTTTTTCCCTTATTTTTTTGGGATGGCCCCCCCTCGAAAGCCATTTTTTTTCGCATGCCCCCCCCCAAATCCCACCAGCTCCCCCCTACCTGATAAAAAATGAACGGTCCCTTATCTGTTGTCGATGAATGAGAGCACCCGCCGATGCGTATTTTGTACAGTCAGTAAACATGACAAATTGTACTTCCGCCGCACTTTCGTGTGAAAACGTACATCGAACTCAAACAATAACTCTATAGTTTTTAAATATGTTTAAGATTGATAAATGTTTGAGAATATATTAAAAGCTAAGCTGAAAATGTGTGAATAAAGCAGAAATAATCAGCAAAGTTACGATGACGCTTTCTTTAATCAACTTGGAATAACGATTTCGATTTTGTTGATCGAGTTATCAAAACTCCTTGTCTATTTTCATTTTCGCAGTGTAAAACTTCACTATGCTTATGTTGAAGAAACACACATGATGTTAGTAGCCTTTTTCTGCGTTCGTGAAATTTGTTACAGCATCTCAGCACAAAAGATAACGAAAGAAATCTTTGTCAAGATTTGTTGACAATTGAAAACACCGACTCGGACTTGAAAGTGCACGAGCTGCACTATGCAAATGAGCTAACTGTACGCGTCAGACTTTCCTTTCAAAAACTTTTCCAAACTCACCAAACAAGCAGAAACAATAAGAAACCATCAAAACAGGTTTTTGTTATGATGAACCATTGTCTGAGAAACTCACAAATTAACTCGATACCAGAGCAGAGAGTTTTCTTGCTATATTCTTAAGTCAGAAGAAACGCAAAAACATACGCGTAAGCTTTCACCTAGCGTGAGCAGATCTTATTACTCATTCCCAGCGCGAGATTGAAGTCTTGTTTTCGACCCTGAAAAACCCACCTTTTCCGTTAGCTCAGAGCATAAAACTACATATAAGCGCCCTGGTTCGTATTCCCTGCCTTATTCCCTGCCATCGCTGTGAAAAATACGCAAGAGAATCTCTCAACTCTCACCATTTGATCACGCAACGTGACAACATCCACGCGAGAGCCCCCGACATGTGCGTGAATCCGCGCGGATATATGACGTCAGGATGGCGCAATTTGTTCTAAAAATAGAAAAATTGTCCATATCATAGGTGCGCGCGAATCCCGAGACTTACGGTCTCCGTCCCCGATTATGGCTCCTGTTGCTACACAATACATTCCATAAATTTTCTGGTGTTCACGGTTGTCTGAGTTTTACAGTAATTAGTACAAGATAAATGAATAATAAACATCTAGTAAAAAGTCTATATAATATTTAAAAAAAAAACTATTCATACACTTCCCTAAATAAAAATGTTTTCAGTTTGGATTTAAAGCGCTCAAAGCGGCATGCGTTTGGAGCTACTGAAACTTCCATGTGCATAGAGCAAAGGTAAATTCCATACTGTCCGTAACGGATCATGTCGAAAGAAGGACGAGGGAAGAAAGCCCTTCTAAACGACCTCTTAAGTTCTCGGTTAATAAAAATAGTTAAAATTTGCACTTATTAATAATAATAATAATAATAATAATAAAGTTTTTTGGGCGCATTTAAAAAAACTCAATGCGCTTACATTACTGTAAAAAATAAATTAGCTAAATCCTATAAAATATTTCTAATAACAGCAATAAATAAGATAAATGAAATAATTAATTAAAATAGAGTTTCTCATAAAATAAAGTAAATCAGAAGTAGGATTTCCGAAACAAGAATGTTTTGAGGGCAGATTTAAAAGACGAAAGAGATGTTGTATTTTTAACAGAATCCGGTAGACTGTTCCATAATATAGGTGCGGTGAAAGAAAAGGCACGTTCACCGTATGTCACAGAGCTCACAGTAGGGACAGTGAAAAGAAGTTTACCATGTTTATCTACCAGAACATAAAATACTTCTACGACTTATTCTACTTTTCGATACTTTACTGCTACTTTTTGCAATACGTCTGAAACGTGCTCTCCGGTTTGCTGGTGGAGAATTTAGAAATTAAAATGACTAGGCAATAAAAATAACACCTTTGAAGTGATATTTTAACATTTGCAAACAGCTTGGATAACGTAAAGCTTATTAAACAATTTCACCTAAAAGTTTCAACTAAATAAGAGAAGAGCTTTACAAAATCCTCAGAATCCAACAAAACGAAACGAAATTTAAAATGTATTACAAAAATATGACATGAGAATGCCAAAAAATCCTCTTAGCAATACGGCGCTTGTTTTAGATAGTTTCATTCACAGTTCCTTTCGTCTTCTAATTTAAATTTCCTCAAACAAAGCTCTTCAATTTCACTCTTCTCCATGCGAAATAGCGTCCACTCCGGCAAGCTCTTGGCTCCCAGCTTACCGTAAAAACCCATAGTTCTTTTCGAGAAGGGCGACACCCACTGCATTCGGTAACAGTCGCGTGACTTAGCAATCTAAAGGGATTAAAAAGTGTTAAAGTGTAATAATAACAGTCATCTGACTTGCTAAGGGAAAACAAAATTACAAAGTCATACGAACAAAAGAGAATAAAGCCGTCACTAAGCTGTAACAGAGCGTATTTAATTTTGAGTTGGAAGCTTTCAATTCAGGCTCCAATTTCTTTTGTGTACTTAGCATTCATCATTTGAGGTTTTGTTTGTTTGTACGCTTGAATTAAAATAAGAGTTAACACCTCGGAGGAAAATAGAAGATTGTGATTGGCAAATAATCTTCTGCCGTGTAATGTTTGGTAGAAATTGTCAGGAGGCAACTGAAATCGCAATTCACCATCTACTCGAGAAAGTAAACAAAGATACCAAAAAGTAGACCAACAAACAAAGGCACAAACATTTGTTTCTGAGCAGGCTTTGTAAAGTTAGCTATTTGCTAACCTTTAAATTGTCCATTTACCTTACTGCATGGTAACAGGGCGACAAATGTTGGTAAATTTTGCACCGAATGCAATAATTTTCAGTTATTCCAGAGAATAAAATTCATTAAGATGATTAAGATGTTTATAATTATACATTTGTAATGACTTGTCATAAACTTACTAACTTGTCATGACTAGTTTAACTTCTAGTTGAATGTTCTCGTGATAGCTTCTACATCATTGCTATTACAGCCACGTTTTATTATAAATTAAATTACCTTTGCCAATGCCTTCATCAATGAACTTCCAACGCCTTGACCTGATGTAAGAAAATGAATGGGAACATCAAAATTGTGACAAAATTCACGAATCTTATCGGCTATCAACAGGCCCGAGTTAGCTCAAATAGGAGGTTGCTTGTAATTGGACAGTACACGTTATCTAGCTTGCGTTTTTTTTAGTTCATCTTGCTCAAAACACACTCAACTGTTAACATTTTCATTTTTTTTCAAGACGTTTAACCGATGTCTATGGTCATCAAATTTGATTACACTTTTGATTAATTAATAACAAGAATTCGTGACGTACAATTAGGTCTGTAATCATATTCGTGATGAAACCTATCGGACTTCCGCTTCGCGGTCGACCGATTTTGTTTATCACCGGTATGATTACAGACCGAATTGGACTCCACTCAGTCCTATTACCTTTGATATATAATAATAATAATAATAATAATAGAATATTTATATAGCGCCAATATCCTAAAAGTTCAAAAGCGCTTTACAGTTAGAAATATTAAAAACACTTAAGACTAATAAAGTAAAAATAAAAAAATGTCGCTAAAGAGTTATAAGCCTAAAAGCTGAGCTCCTGATTGCAATAACTGACGATAAAGGAAAAGAGAATTATTTTTTCTTGGATCAGAAACTCAAAAAATGATCAATTGTGAGCATGTAATTGTTTAGCGTGTGGTTTTGCTATTTTTTCCAGTTACATTTTTACAAACTATACCCAAAAAGCCTAACCAAGATTATAGAAATTACGTACGCAATATATCAGGGACTTTCCAAGAGACGATTGTACAAGGAATATGTCAAAAGAAAAGTCAAAACGCGTCAGGGGTTAATTTGAGCCGAAAATTTGCCTTTGCGATTTCTCCTGCCTTCTCCACCAGAGAAATAACGTGACTTGAGCTCGCAATCCAATCGTTAAACCAGTAACCTCGATGAGCTCTAAACCTGAGCCTGCGATATAGTCAAGTTATACTGGTCAGCGGATAGCTTGTAGTGACAGCTGTATATTAACAATAGCGTGGACGCCCAAGATCAAAGATGTAGCTATGGTAATGGTGCTACTCTCTTATTTTTTAAGGTATTGGCGTGCGGACGGACGGACGAACGTACGTACGTACGGACAGTCAGGTGACAACCAAAATTTTTCAGATCGATGGGTTACCAAATTTTCTAAGGTATGGAGCTCCGCTCGCGCGCCTTCGCTGCGCAGGAGCTCCGCTATTAATTGCGCTCATAACTTGAGAGTGCGCTGATGATTAGGACCTTTGTCCTGTACCTTGATCTCATTTTGGGTGCACGTTATACCGAGCCGTGCACCAGTTAGCTTACCTCTCACGGAAGGAATGACAAAAAGATCTTCCACGTAAAGTACCGGACCCTCCCATGTGGAGTAAGTGAAGAAGTAAATGGCAACTCCAAGCACCTTTTGCTTTTGTATTGCCACTTGTTTTCTCGGCACACAAGCGTCTCTTTCTGCTAAGGTAAATCAATCAATTGAATAATCAATCGATAATAGGCCACGTTCGATATATCAATATTCTGATGATGGGGCAGGAAAAATCTAAGCTGGTGCAATATGCTGATGACCTTACTCTGTTTGCACCTAATTTTGAATGTGTAAAACTTATCCTTCAATTGCTCGATCGATTTACAATTTGTTCAGGCCTGAAGATTAATCACACTAAAACTGAGGCAATGTGGATCAGTACATGCAGACAAAATACAGCGACACCTCTGAGGCTAAAGTGGAACAAAAGTGTCAAAGCCCTGGGGATAGTATTTACCTACAACGATACTGACCAATTACAGAAAAAAATTTATGATAAATTAAAAGACATTCGAACACAAATACGGTTATGGAATTGCCGAGGTCTCTCACTATTTGGCAAAGTTACCGTCATTAAATCACTTCTGCTTCCCAAACTGTTATATGTGTTCTCAGTTCTAACAACTCCAGATGAATTTATACAACAATTAAACACTATTATTTATGAAACTGGCAAAAGTTCAATTGAGGCCTTACACTACTGTAAAATGATATTTAAATCGTTTAAAAATCCAAGCGTTCACCGATCTACGGCATCATCAGGGATACGAAAAAATATACCGCGTAAGGTTTATATACAGATGTAAAGTAAACGTAAAGTAAATGTAAACCCACAAAACTGCGTTGAGCAAAGTTCAGACAACGAAACAGTGTTCGGCAGTCGTCGGAAGCTGGGAGGAGCCGCCGAACATTTGATTGACGGTAGCAAAAAACGCGTTTTTCGGTTGGGCTCTGAATTTTAGAGTCCCCATGTTATTGAAAGGCGCAGTAAACTATTTTTCGTATAACCATTCAATTTTTGACGGAACCAATTGAATGAATGCTTCAATCAATCTAGTTTATTTCCATTTCGGCCAATAGATGTTACATTAAATTAAGACAAATGTGAATGAATGCCGAAGGCCTAAAGAAACCTTCACAGGTTTTTATAATGTAGTCCCTCTATGAATGACTTTAATTACAAAATGTCTTATAAATTCTGTAAATTTGGTATTAGGGATAAGCAAGTAATGACAGCTTATGTATTACATTATTCCAATCAACATGTGAGAATCGTGACCTAGTACTAATCAAATTGCAATAAGGGAAAATTGCTCTGATAGTTAAAACTATTTAATCTGTTTTTTAAACTCATTTCTAGGAAAAAGACTGTTTTATTTCATGTGGAATAGTGTTTCATACATTAATTACTTTTCTTCTTGTATAGTAAACACCGAAATTTGTCCTATTAAACTTGTTGTGTAGACTATTAGGCTTCCGTGAGTATTTTCTATACAGAAATCATCGAAATACTCTGGGAGTGATTTTGACCTAAGATTAAAACAGAAAGTGCTAACAAGAAACGATTGTTAATTTGTTTCATGTCTAATAAATTCAGTTTTTGAAAAGTAGACGAGAGGGAGCTTTATATGACGAAAATGTTGTAACTCGCAAGTCTTACGGTATAATGATTGCTTGCCCAAACAATATTATCATAATAGAGATATGGATAAACCAAACTATTATATAAAATTTTCAGAAGTGGTTGTTTAGTTAAAAGCGAATTCTACAGAGAATACTTTATGGCTCAGTTTGACATACAGCTATTTCAATTAACGTTGTCGGATCAAAGCCTCATGCTTTCGCGACAAGACCTATTCTATTCGACAAGTATAGCTATCAGGCCTTTTTAAAAATACCACGAACTGTCTCAGTCGTTACCTAGCCTCAGCTTCTCTACAGCTAGAAGCTTTCCTCAGCTGTAACTTGGAAATATATTTCGCAGTATGTCGGTGACAGCGCGTCGAATGTGTCTCATCTTCCAGCAGTAAATAACAGGGTTTAATGATGAATTGAGAAATAAAAAGGTGATTGAAGACATGAAAAACACTTTGACACCGGTGCTCAAGTCGGAGATAGTGGAATGCGTTATTCTTTAAGGGATTCCGAAAACAAACTGGTTGTACCTCATCCACGAACTAACTACATGAAAAATAGCTTTAGTTACAGTGGTGCAACTCTCTGGAACAGCCTACCCTGCAATCTCAGGATGATAAAATCCTTTAATCAATTTAAAAGCAAAGTTAGACACGGCATTCATGGAAAACAGGATTAGTTTAATATTTAAATTAGGATTTACTACTTCAATTTTTATTAATTAGTATTTAGCATGGACTGTTTATTAGTAGTTTATTAGTATTAATAATTTTTTTTTTATATAACTTTAAATATTAGTATTACCTGATGATTTTTAACCGTGTATAAAGAAATGTTAAATAATTAAATAAATAACTGAATTACAACGACAGCAAAACTACAGAATTGCGGGAGAAAACAAAGCAAAAACACTAGATACAGGTAAAATACAGCGACTGCAGATTTTCTCAGCCTAGCAGCATTAATTTGCTATTTGGCCATTCTGTACTGCATATTGTACTTGCAGGGCTTGGATTTGATTTCTGTGGCGCCGAACGGCAAAATAAATCTTAAAATAAAACATCGCTGAGAATACGAGGTAAACTACTCCAATAATGGAGAACATTATGTAAGAAATATTCCTGGAGACCCGCAAGTAAACTAGCGAAAGAAATGCACTGAACACCCATATTGAGATTACCGCAGCAACAACACGCTTGTGAGTCACAAGTTCCTGGTATCTGAGATGCAGGTGCACAGCAAGGAATCTGTCCCCGCTTAGAGCCATGACTCCCAAAAATGAAGCTGCAGAAAATAAATACAATGTGAAGCGAAATACGGTTGAAGCAGCTGCATCGGGCGAGTTGTCTCGCTGCAACCACTTAACGAGTGTTCCAACGTAGTAAGGCTCGCCAAGTAAACCAACACCGAGATCGGAAACAGCAAGACTCAGAAGGAATGTTTTAAGAGGTTGTGGCAACGATGAAGTTCTTCGTAGCGCCTGGATTGTCATGCCGTTAAAGACAATGGCGGTAATGGTTAGGAAAGCGTTGAAGACACAGTTAACAATATATACCATGATCTTAGGTTTTCATATTTCGTATTCGTGGGCTCGTAGAGCAGCAATTCGCCAAAGCCGTGAGTATTTTCCATAATCTCGTACGTTTTCAATGTTAATGATGCTTTTCTAGGGTTAACTAACTCCTGTCGGCTCTCAGATTATCTGACGCACGTTAAAAGTAACAAATGCGAAAACATATTCCGGTACATTTCTACAACTTGATCATAACTGGTCATAACTCTATTGAAGAAGTATTTGCCGGCAAATGTTTAGAAGGCTTCGTCCCTGGAAATTTTTCACTCAAGAGCCGTTTGAAATATGACGATGAAGAACGTGCACGTCTACTTAACACGTCATGTAGTTAACTGAGTTAAACATAGTTTTCATACAGTCGTCATTAGAAGACGAGATATTTTAAGTTTCATATTCCTTGTCTCCACTTATAACAGATGTCTCACATTTCATCTATAAATTAGAGCTTGGTTTAATAAATGTTTCCTGACAAATCTAACAATTATATTAGAATACATCGTTAATATGTTGCCTGCTTTTGTTCTTCACGTCTCGGGCAAGTGTAAAATTCAGTCCATATCTGTGTGCAAATGCACCGCTGATTTTTACTAATGATTAATGACTTGCAAACCTTTGTCATAAATTTTATCGGACCCTTCATCTTATTCTTTTCAGAGCAAATGAGAATACGAGTTAGGTAAATGTAAACTGAGTTCAAAGGGGTTCAATAAACAAATTCTAGAGTTTCACAGGTGTTTGTAGGCGGAGATGTTGGCTCAGTGCGCAACCGCTATAAAGTTCTTAGAAAAGAACTTAAAGAGAAAGACCAATATTGTCCTAGGATGATTTTGCTTTAGTTGTATGTAAATGGGGCCTAACAGAAGCCTGCCTGTTGATATATTCAAACGCTAAACTGACTTATTAGCCAGTTTACAGTTTACAGACTTCACAGTTGGTGCATTTGGTTCAGTCCAAGCGAAAAGGTTGGTGTTCAGTCGAAGCCTTTTTGAAGTCAAAATTTCCAGCTGACCCGGACGGAAAGAATGGCTGAGCTGGGCCTGAGGAATCGAAATTTAATGCCCAAAATAAACTTTCGTCAAATTTAACTTTTAAATTATCCCAACCAGGAATGACAATGATTCCTTACCCGGCAAACGGGGTTGAGCCAAAACGAGTCTATTTACCCCCTGAGGGGAACGGGAGTTTTTCCTAAATCAGCAAAATGCTCTCTGTACAATATACCATTCGAAAGCCACTGATCAGCTTATTTGATATGTGTACCCCTAGACTATAGCTTATTTAGCAGGTCTTAGTGCATAGCTTGATCAGTGTGAAATTGGAAACTTGTTGGGGTGGTCAACCATGTCTTCGAAGGAGGGGGTCACAATTTTTTTTACTTTAAAGAGAAGATCTTTACACGACAATTTTTGTGACAAAAATTCATAGAAATCTCTCAAACTTCACAAAGTTATGACTAAGTGTGCCGTTGACAGTCTTAGTAAAGGGTTAAATATGAATGTCAAATAGTTTACTCCACCTTTTTCGTGATCTTTGTCAATTTCCTCAGCAACAACGCAGTGGAACAAAGGATTTTTACCAAATCCGTCACGAAGAAGCTCTAGAACGAATCACACGCATGTCAGATCCAACACAATTAAAACCTACATTTTTTGGTGGACACAAAATCGTTTATCAAGACGTGAATTTTGTATAGCACATCGTCTTTAGCCGAAAAGGAATGAGACCTGAATTTTTGCGATATGCCGCTTATTCTTATCACATGTCCAGAGAAACTGGGTGATGCATGAAACTTTTGACACTATAATACGTTTCGGGGATGTCTGTAAACAGATAAACAAGTTAGCAAATTGACGTCAGTTTTTCAAGGCTGGTTTTCACTAGAGCATAAGCACAAGCATAAGCATAAGCACAAGTGAAAACAGCCGCGACACAAACATAAGCATAAGCAGAAACATAAGCAGAACGAACCCACTTATTTGTCTTGTGCAGTTTTCACTAGTGACGCGCTCGACATAAGCATGAGCATCATAAGCACAAGAAAAACGGAACTCTGCCCATTGTCAAAGTAGCTGTACTTTGACAATGTTATGACAAAATTAATTTAGTAAATGGTTTGAACCCGGGAGTATCAGTAGTTCGTATAGTGTGATCATCCGGGTGAGTGTAGTTCTGAAAGGAACTGTTGTTGGTGACTGACGTTTCGACAACCTGAGCGGAAGTCATCTTCAGAGTCAAGTGAATAGTGTTTGTCAGTCGATGATCTTATAAGTCTGGTCCGTTGAACGTGATTGGTCAGTATAGCCATGATGGTATTGACTGAAAGATTCGTGTAAAGTTTGTCATCAGTCATTGGTGGGTTTCGATCCGTCTATTGTTAGTCAAATAGGTCGGCTTTTTGTCCGTGTATTGTCAAGTCGGTCTGTTAGAAGTCCGTTTGTCGGTTTCGTTTCTGTCATGGATAAGTCGTTTGTAAGGCGCCGGTAGTTGTTGACATCTGTTAAGAGGCGTTTGTTCTAGGTTAGTGTACCAGCTTTCCAGCTTTCCAAGTCTATTGTATCTAGTGTTGAGGCGGTTCTGTCTCGTCAACGAGACTTATCAGAATCTGCCATGGATAATATCAGAAGCAGAATTGCTTCCACGGTACAATCAGCCTCTATACCTGACAATAACTTGACAAAAGACGAACAAGCACTGAAACGACTGAAAAACGACAACAACATTGTCATACTACCAGCCGACAAAGGACGTGTCACTGTTGTTATGGACAAGACTGACTACTTTGACAAAATGGACGCACTTGTTAACGACAAACAAACTTACGAAGAACTTAAACGCGACCCGACGCCAGCACTTCAACGTAAACTTAACAGCAAAATACTTACGCTTAAAAAGACTGACGCTATTGACACTCAACGCTACTATCGACTGAGGTGCTCAGTACCTCAACCGCCGAAACTTTACGGACTACCGAAACTGCACTAGCCTGGTATATCTATGCGACCTATGGTGTCATTCTGTGGGTCCCCTACGTATCAACTGTCTAAGTACTTGACGACCATACTGCAGCCCCTTACTGACAAATCAAGACGCAAACTACAATCTACGGAGAACTTTATTGACGCTATTAAGACAGTACAGATACCCGACGACTACAAACTTGTGTCTTTTGATGTGAAATCACTGTTCACCAGTATTCCACTTCAATTGGCATCACAGTGTACCGAGACCGCTATACAACAATCTACTGTTAAACTACCGTTACCGACAGAAGACATCATGGACTTACTGCACCTTTGCCTTACATCGACTTACTTTCAGTACAACGGTTAACACTACAAACAGTTGCATGGAACAGCCATGGGGTCGCCTGTTTCTGTCGTTGTCGCAGAAATTGTGATGCAACACGTGGAGGAACGCGCCCTTGCAACTTGCCTACAAACGATACCGCTTTGGTTACGCTACGTTGACGACACCTTTACCGCCGTTCACAAAGACGAAATTGACGATTTTCACGACCACCTAAACGAACAGAACGCCGACATCCAGTTTACTAAAGAGATCGAAGAAAATGGAAAACTTCCTTTTCTAGACTGTTTGGTAAGCCGCGACAACAACGACCTACGAACGACAGTGCACAGAAAACCGACGCATACCGACAGATTACTTGACGAATCATCCTACAACCCGACTTCACACAAAGCCACGACTATAAAGACTTTGACGAGACGAGCGCAACTAGTTTGTGACACACCGGACAGCTTACGTGACGAAACAGATACCTTGAACGTGTTTTTCACAAAAACAACTACAACGCTGACTTTATTAGACGAAACATTTACCGACCTACTGAAACTGACGCTACGAACAGGAACCCTACACGGTTACTACAGTGACCATACCTTACATTAAGGGCACTTCTGAGACCATCTCACGGATCCTGCAGCCCTACAACATCCGTGTAGCCCACAAACCTACAACTACGTTACGACACTTACTGACTATAACGTGAAAGACAGAGACGAACCTAACAACAGACAGGGAGCAGTTTACAAGATCAAATGCTCCGACTGCCAGGCTTCCTACATTGGTGAGACTGGCAGAAACCTTAACACGAGACTGACTGAACACAAACGAGCCACGAGAAATGGTGATGCCAACAATCACATTGCTGTAAATCATCAACTGACAAACCACAACATTGACTGGGACTCTGCTCAGTGCTTAACCTACAGTACAAACTATTTTCAACGACTGACTCTGGAAAGCTGGTACACTAACCTAGAACAAACGCCTCTTAACAGATGTCAACAACTACCGGCGCCTTACAAACGAGTTATCCATGATGGAAACGAAACCGACAAACGGACTTCTAACAGACCGACTTAACAATACACGGACAAAAAAGTCACACTCCTCGGATAAAATGTTTGTCATGGTTTCACTGCAACTCACCGTCACACAAGAACCTGCTTGATCTTACTTGGCTAAACAGGTTCTTTTATTTTTGGGTATTAAAATGGCAAATTTCGGCCAGCAGTTTGTTACACACGGACTTTAACTATGGTAGCCCAATACTGTATTTGAGAAAAAAATTCTTGTCCACACAATAAAAATTTTTTGCTGTCCCTCGGTTAACATTTAAACTTAACTAGTTATGCTGGCTAGGGTATTCCAATAGGGGGTGCAACGTATCTGAACGTTCTTCGAACCCTCTAAGTGGTCTATCCATCCCATGTGGTTTTTGACTCGGATGGTCTCCTACTTTGTTTTACCCACTCACCCCACCCTTATCCTAGCCACATACACGTTTGACTATTAGATGCGGATTTTTGCTCTCGCCTTTGCTGTGTAGGGCTTCCTTCGTTTGCTTGTAATTCACGTTGAATTGAAATGGCCAGCCACATAGCCAAAGTTTATCCAAAATTAGAGAATTGTTGATTCCTTGTCAAACACCCTTCTCAGCAAACAATAGTTTTTATTGTTATGCTACATATTTTGAAGAGGGGAAGGATAAATTGATAATTCTTTTACCAGAGTCGTACGTTGTGTCTCTGTCATAACTATATATGGTGAATTCCTACAGAGGTTTTACTGTACCTTTTTCTCCAATCTTCAGGTTTTCAGTTTTTCCCAAGTACTCTGCAAGGCTCTGGAAAGTAAATGACGTAAAGCATTCTCAAACTAACTCGACTATAAATTGGCAAGACTTAGAGGAACTGGGTCTCGAATTTTAGCCAAATTAAGACATGACCAGAAAATTGAGTGAAAAAGTAAGCACTAAAACAATGAAGGATCATTTCAATAACACAACACATACAAAAGAAGGTACCGATTGACAAAAACTAAAGAAGATTAAAACGGATTGCGATTTGCGTTTGTGAAAAACTGTTACCGACGTTGAACAGTTTTCAAAGTTAATTTACTTTGTCTCCTTTAATTATATAACACCCATGCAGAAAACATAAAAAAGTGTGGATCTTTCTTTTCATTTTAGTTAGACATGTCAATGGTAATTATCAAAGCACTGTTTTGTTCTGGTCAAAACTCGCACAGAGCATGACTGGCTGCCATATCAGAATCTTTGTTGAAAACGCAGGACTAAGCCAATCTTGGATTAGCGTTACGTTGACTTCGAATTTATTTTATACTGAAGACATTGATGAAGATTGTCGTCTACTATTTTTTCGTCCAGATCTGTTTTTTTTTTTTCATTGGTTATAACGACAAACCATCAGTGGATAACATAAAGATAAATAAGTTGTTTTTAGCCGTTGATCGTGCTTGACAATTTAGAGGGTCTACTATACTCTGGCGGTTTGGTGGTTTAAGCAAATTTTGAATGCTGGTTTGCGGGTACGTTCAAATTTATCTGGCGGTTTACGGTTACGAAATTATCCCGCGGTTGCGGGAAATCATAAATATAGTACGCGGTTTCGGTTTTTCCGTGCTTTTGTGGCGTGAGGATAATACTTGAAAATAGCGACCTTCATCACAGCATTACTGAGGTAAGTATTGTGAGGACACAAAAATAGCGTCCAATGGTCTCGAATTCAGACTGTTGGATCGGTGTGTCAAACCCCCCTGGCACATATCACAAAGCCTCTCTCCTGGGCTGAAACCACTCCATGATAAAGGCAATATAAATTTCACAAGCTTGTTTTGTCCGTAAAACTATGTTAGAAAATTCGCGCAAGAACAGACAACACATCTAGCCTACAAAACTTGCGCCTTTATGTTTCGTTATAAACATCTCGAACAATCTTTGTGTTTCTGAATAGCCTATTAGACTCAAACCTTTTGTTCGCTGGTTAATTACTGACGGGAGTTAGAAATAATTTGTTCTGTTCAAAGACCTTGCAGTCTTTGCGAGGAGAAATACAATTAATATTGAGCTAGCGTACCGTAAAAAATTTGTTACGTACTGTGAAAACTAACAGATCGGTTTAATGTTGATAATCGTCATTTTAGAAGAAAACGAAGGCGGTATGCGGTTTCGAAGGAGCACAAAATGGCGGTTTGCGGAATGTGCGACCCTCTATAATAGAGTGGAAGCGAGATCTCGCCTGGCCTGTCCAGAAATGTATATATCACAAATGCGTTTTGCGTGCTAAAATCACCAATACAGATAATTATTATGTGTCGAATAGCTTGCTACGTCCATATTTTTCCTGTTTTGATTTCAATACTGCTGAATTATTGAGTCTTTAACTTGCCTTAAAATTTGCGTCGCAATCCTCTAAATTCCATTCACTGCATGCTCTTATTCAAATTAGTATGCCAGTCTGAATTTGAGGTGAAACTACTTTTCTTTATCAGTGATCATGTCATTCTTAGGGAATAATTATAGTTTAATGTAATGGTATGGAAACAAAAAGGCTACACAGTGACCCAAACGCGAGCCTGCTAGCGAGCTAACTAAATCACACTGGTTATTCGGTTAACCGGTAGAATGGTGATTTATAAAATGTAATACAATTGAAATATAGACCCGTATGTAGGTCAGATACGAAGAGAAGAAAATGATATGTTTTGATATTCCGGAGGATTAACAGCTGACGCTGACACAAGGAGACAAAGAGTTTTTTTAGGAAATGGAATAGTCGGTACCCAGAAAAGCTCGGGAAAAAACGAAAGTTGATGTCGAACGAAAGTCGTGATGATGGCCACGCGATCTGTACTCGACTTTCGACATTTTTGTCTTAGTTTTCTTTCCCTAGCTGCCGTTAATGGAAAGAAAAATCCTAATTACGTAAACGAGTAAACTGAATTTAAAATATCAGAGCAATTAGAGTTTAGTTTCGAATAATATGAAGTTCACAAAGCGCTCAGCCGAGCAAAAGGTTACTGATTAAAGTTAGTTGTCAAGATAAATTGAAGTAAATACAGAATTTTCTTGATCAACGTAAAATATCAACAACACTTAAGACACTCAGGCATTTTTCCTCAGTTCGATGTTTTGTTTTTTTCCCGAGGAAACAGAAAGTGACAAGAAATGTTACCTTTATCATTTTTGCAATGGCAGGCGCGTCCGCTACGGTCGCTTGTCGAGTTCTGAAATGGAAAGTTAGCAAAGGAACAGTCTTAGGCAAACAAGAATTCGTGCTAGCCATAATTGTTTTGCCAAATAGCCTGTATCGAGAGTTATACAGTTCTCTGATCGATAAGGCTTTCCTGTTCTAGCGACATTGTAATTGGCTAATTTTATAATGGCGCAATGGTTTCAGTCTAAAATCACGCTTTACGCAAGTAATTTCTTTGAATTTGCCGTTGCTAATTGCTCATTGCACATGCGTTTGCGGAAAACTCTCACTGACGTCATTCCAGTGGGCGAAAAAAGGCTTTTGCTCCAAAGTAGTTTCATTCATTCGTTCGTTCGTTCGTTCGTTCCTTATTTTGTTCGTTCGTTCGTTCACAAATGATGTTTTTAGGGCGGCTCAAAAATCTACCATAGGCTTACAATAAACTGCTTCTATTTTGTTGACACGACCTCTAATTTGGCTAAGAAAAAACAAACAAACTAGTTAAAACCACCATTGCTTTGGTTGAGCCAATTACGATAGCGTTTGGAATATAGTTTTTACGGTACACCGCGCTGCTCGACATACGAGCGCAAAGTTCAAGTTGGGAGAGATGCATTCGACGTGAAATGAAGGCCGGGCTTTCTCCCAAATCTTCTGAAAATTCTCAGCTAATTAGTTGTGGCTGGGAGCAGACTTAACTTAATGTAATAATCACCTTTCAAAGTTGTACTTAATTTAGGGTCGGAAACCAAGTAAAGTAAAAAAGTAAAGTCTGCATGCGGACCAAGTGGCCCACCAGGCCGGAGCTTATCCCGGTTTCTGTAGCATGAAGCGACTAGGAGTATTTCTACTCCCCCCTGGATGGGATGCTAGTCCATAGCAGGGTTACCCCCAGCATTAAGTTTGTCGGTACCCATTTACACACCTGGGCAGAGAGAGGCACCGTGATAGTAAAGTGTCTTGCCCAAGAACACAACGCAATGTCCCCGGCCAGGGCTCGAACCCGGACCGCTCGATCCGGAGACGAGCGCACTAACCATAAGACCACCGCGCCTCCCAAGGTTAGTGGCTAGTTAGTTGTTGTTGTTGTTGAATGTTTATAGTGGTCAATGCGCTTCCCTACAACTTGTCAGTTCTCAGGCATGCCCCCTTAAACTGAAAGAAAAAAATATGTCAAATAACCACAGTAGGTTTAAAAATCCCAAATGGCGGGAGGCGACCAGTTGGCTAGCTAAGTGCGGTTATCGGTTATATATGTTTTCGTCTTTGTTGCACTTGACACACACTTCTTTTGGTGGTTAAAATTCGTTTGTTGTTCATTGTTTAAAATTTGTCGTTAGGCCCTTGACGCCTTAACCCTTGAAAATCCCCCGGATCCAACTTCTTCGGGCAATTCATCAGTAAAAACCATTGTTGAACGAAGGTTATTGACAAAAAGAGTAATACACATTGCGTTCATTTCGATCATAAAAATTAAAGCAGCAAATTTTTAAATAAACAAAGGAAATTACACTTCGGGCAAACGGAAAATATTTACTCTTCTCTGCGCACGGAAAGTGACGCCATTTGAGGGCCACGTGATCACTTTATCACATTTAAAACAAAAGGATTTTCTCGCCGAAGCAGTTTATATCATTGTCGTGGTCTGGCTACCAGTCCTAATCAAACGTCCTTTCGAAGTCATGGGAATGTTCTTAACAGCGTTGGTAGCCACAGTATGTGCTATGGTTATTGTTCTTCCAGAGCAAGGCAACGGTAAGTGTTCTCTTGAACATAATTTACTTCATCCCTAATGTGTCTTAGGCGACCCTTTTACATGCTAAGAGAAACGCAGAAGATATGTTAAAAAGCTATGTCAGAATTAGAAGATTGATGCGGGTAACATTTTTTTTTTTCTGTCGATCACGTTAATTTAATCCGTGGGAAAAAGTGATTACACTTAAAGCCCAAAAATAATCTTTGTCGCGAGTCTTCATGAAGCAGCAAAAGTTGAAACACTAGTCCTGACCTAACCCACAACCGGTATATCATCTCTTGGTTGGGGGAGAAAACCTTTTTCCTCCATAACTTATGTAAGTCTCTTTTTTAACAAAAGGCTGTGAAATCAAACAAGAAGGCTAGCTGTTGTTGTTACGCAAACACGCGGTTTTATTGAAATCATGTAACTTTGTTAGGTAGGTTTAGGATATCATGTCTTTAGTTAGAGTGCAATCTATGTTTGCAGATACAATCCAATATGATTTTTTTTTTTTTGCCGTAAGGAGAATTAGAGCGAAAACTAAGAAAGAGCTCACATATCAAATATGGAGTCCCTTATCACTTGTTTTCGCTTCGTTTTGTCTGACAATTGCCTTTTATGAACTTCTATTCAACACACGATAATAAGGGCTCTCCTTTTCACGCAAAGTATCAGCTTTTAGGATAAACGGGGCAAAATTAAAGCTGTGAAGCAAAAACATTCAGTCGAAGAAAAGTTCGCCCCCATTATCTTATACATACAAAGACTCATTCAATTTTGACACAAAAAAGACAGAAACATTTAGCGTTAACGGTTTGAGACCTATTTCCTTTTAAAACCGTTTATTGTGTGTCTACTTTATGAACTTTACAAGTGCTTCATTTAAGTTCTCCTCCTTTTTCCGGCGGCAACGCGACTCAATATTTAACGAATAGAACATCAAAGCGTTGTTAGCAGGATCTGTTGCGAAGCAATAACAACATCAACTTACACAAGCGATTGAAGTTTGTCCTTGTTGTTTGTACAGCTTTGGTTTGTGGTATAAACAGCTAAATGAGTCAGGAAGGCACTTTGAATCTTTCGAGTAGCTCTGTTATTACTTTTCATTGTTTAAGAAGGATCTTCACCCAATCAGCGGTCAAATTTGGTATTGCTACAAAGAATAATGTTGAGCCAAGATCGCATAATTAAAAATATTAAGAAAATTCGATGTATTCTGTTCGTCTGTCGATTATTACACATGACATGCATGGTCATGACATGATTGATTCAGTCGCCATCACCTTCTAAAATATTTGATTTTTAAGTACTGCTGTTTTAATAAATTCTGGCGGTCATGCAGTCGTTACAAAAGAGCTCGTAAGTTCCTGGACATTTTCAATAGTAACATTCAATGTAATCTTCAAGCGGAAGAAACGAAAAAGAAATGAAAGAAACGAAAAAAATGAAACGCAAAGAAATGAAAAAGCACGATAGTTAGAATTGGTGGGAAATCAATTACCATAAGTATTCTTCCCTTAGATTGGCCTTTATTTTTGACACATGTGTAGGGTTACTTACTAACTGGCTTAAAAACCTAGATTATTTGGTAAGACTACAGCAGTGTTCCACATTTGGACTGTTTCAAGTTTGAGGCATTCTCAGAATGCCAGCAACAGAATTTAGCGGTGGGCTGACTTCAGAGCATGAATGTTTTCTCTCTTGGTTGTATGAACTGCGTCCTGTATCCATAGAAATGGAGGAGTCACGTGTAGCCTACAGAACTGAATAAACGCATGAAGAGCCAAGGGTATAGCTGTACTAACATGCTTACGCTGTGGTAGGCGTGTTAGTACAGCTTAACTGCGCTTACCCATGTCAAGTTTGTAGAACTCTGTTTCAAGGCACTCTTACATGATGCCTTTTTCAACAAAAGTATGAATGCCGGTAAATCAACCTGTTGCACTAGAACCTTGTCCATGAGGAGTTGGAACACTCCAAGACAGAATAATCTATCAGAACGATTCTCACTTCTCTATGATAAATTTCTTAAACCCATCATTAGTTTCGTAACTTGTGGAACTTGTATTCAGTATCTCTGACGTTTTCACGGTGTTCTCGTAATAGGTGAAAAATTTCCGATTTTTTGCGTATTCAGCGACCCCACCTTGAAACAACTAGCGAAAGAGAGACGGTCACGATCTGTGGTCATCACGCTCAGTCAGTATTTGAAGAGGCACATGAATATGTATGGTGAATCGTTCTCTTATTGTAAAACTCTTCCTTGATTATACTCGTAGGAAACTGTGTCATCTAGGTTCACTTTGGCGTCAGGGCGGACTATGCTGCAAGTCCATATTTTTTTCCCGTTACAATGACTGCATGCAGCTTCAAATGGGACTAACTTAAACAGTCTTAAAACTGGATTACTTAATTAACAGACATGAGCGATTCATATGATAACATGGTATGACCTCTGATTCTAAATGTGCCCTGATCATGATGTTCTGCAGCGGGACTCGCTTCCTTTCAACAAACCTCCTAGTTCGAAACTTGCAATTGTCAAGGATTTGGTTGGAATCCGGCTAACTTCGTTAACTACGAAAAAGGTTCTTGAACAATCTAAATTTCTAGCATGCTTTTGTTTGACTTTCATCTCTCTCCGACAGGGCCCCTTTCCTTGTTTCAAGAATCTTTGGTCGCTACCGTTTTAGAGGTTGTATTTTCTTGGAACCGACAATCGAAGATAATAAATCGTTTTTTGGCTCAGTTTTCACTATTTTGGTCAGCTCAGTTTCTCCTTGCCAGCCGATTACGAAGCTAGCAAGCTTGTTTTAAAGCTTCACATATCGACACATTTATCAGTTTTGAATTATTTACATTGCGACGATGTGTGCATGCCATGGAACTGATGTGACCAAATTCAAAATAACAAGACAAGTCGATTATGGCACCCTTACGGGTTGTTGCGCATGCATTCATAAGGTGCAGTGGTGGATCCAGACCTTGAGCTAAGGCGGAGGGGCGGGGTGCGGGTTTGTTTTTTGCCTTTTCTTCCTTCCTTCTTCCTTCTTTTTTTACCCAACATAAAAGGGGGGGGGGGGGGCTCCCTGGGCCCCTCCCCTAGATCCACCACTGGTGGTATATTGCTTGATGCATGCAACTGAGTGTCCACATCAATTCAACTATTGGCTATAGGATCTAGAAGTGTACAAAATTCCTCCAATGTATATAGACCATGTTCTCCATCACTTATTAATACTGACCTATTGATACATTTTGTGCTCACAGCGCAGGTATTTCTGCCAAGAGAAACGTCTTTTGATAGCATTGTGCAGAATACAAGCATGTATTATTCTGGCCATTCTTTAATATCAGCTGGGGTGGCCGGCTGAGAAAAATTGCATGCTCCTTGCATGCATCACGCACGTACATATTGTACAGGCGATACTACATTCCATGGGCACATTTCTTTCACTGCTCGACTCCGGTCTAAACTTTCTAAAAGTCCTTTATCAAGAGAAGGAAGGTCGACTTGCGACAAGTCTAGACCGCAGCTAAAATTCCCACTTCCAAAATGGCATGTTGCTCGGTACATGAACATAAAGTACAGGTATTATTCTATGAAGAAATTTCCTTGACTGCATGGCCCTGACTTTTGTCCTTTCTTAATATGGCCTGTGACCCATGTCTAAATGGAATCTATTTTTCCTCAAACCCAGGCCAACAGATATGGCAGCAGATCAACTTAGGTCAGGTATGCTTCCATGCTCGAGGAAAGAGACCTGGAACATTTTACTATCTTGGCGACGGAAAGCTACTCGCTGCGATGAAACTTGTTTGGCGCAGCGGAACTGTACGTTGCGTGGGGAACACCGCTTTCAACAGTCACTGGGGTTGTTATCACCATCCAAGCAACATAAAACATCCATTGAATGTTGTGGTGACGGATGGAAGCGATCAAATTATCTTCCCAGATGAAAAATACATCAAAAACGGTGGCCTTTGGTACTATCTTCCTTTCACTGACGCTCTGCACTCCGATGAACTTGTGTTCACCAACTATGAAAACCCTGTGTACCTCTCAAAAGGTGCTGAGGTGAAAATCTGGTTTGGCGAGGATCTGAAAAACTGGAACAACGCTGATAACAGTGGCAGGGTGTGTGTTGATGTCTATGCCCATCTTCAATGACTTGAAAAATGGATAAAAAACAAAGCATCTAAAGTTTAGAATCCATAGGACTTGATCCACGATGTGTAACTGTTTGAAAAATGTAAAGGTGCAAAATAACTGCTGAATTATGCGTCCGTTACAATCTCTATTACATGTATATGCTCAAAGTAAAGAGATAAAGAAGCTCATCACAGTTTCTGCAGCAGTGGTACTCCTGTCTTCCCACCCCCGGGAATCGGATGTTATAGTAATCGTAGATAGCAGGGTTAACTGGCAATAAATTTGCCAGTACCCACTAAACACCTGGGTGGAGTGAGGATTTGGGTGTTGCCTAAGAACACAATCCAACTGCTTAGGCCATGTTATGCTCAAACTCAGACACTCGATCCCGAGTACATTGCCATTATCAAACCACTAAGCCTGCTTCCTTGTTCCAATTTTTACTTCAGTTAGACGTCCTTGAAACAACGGTAACAATGAGTTAGAACAACATAAATAACAACTGAAATCCGAATTATTTGAATTAACTTTTTCTCCAGTCGCGAATTTTTACTGCTTCAGCGTCCTTTCCTCCTTTTTGTAACATTCGCTTTGTCTTGGCTTGGCAGACCCATTTTTCTTTTTAATCAGTGTTTGTTACAGAACAAGAGAAGTACTTTCATCTCTGAAACGACATGCACTTCCTCTAATTTTACGGGTCAATTTATGAAGGAAGGACTGAACTAACTTTCACGCGAACCATAGTCTCAGATCTGAATTGCACAACAGGTTCTTTTTTAATTCCTGCCGAGATCTCTTGACTCACAGATCACGTTAGTTCCATACCTCACTCACGGGAAGGGACTCACGTTGGAACTGAACACTCTGTCTGTTTTACGGTCTATCTGGTCATGCGCAATTCGATCCCTTCATAGTAACTGTACAACCCAGCGAATCAAAGAAGTTGTTAACACTTCAAATGTGCATGTGAAACCGTAACTGGGATTTTCAAAGTGGATTGGTTTTAAGCTCTCGTAATCCATCACTCATGAAAGGGTGATTGAAACAGTCAGGTAAAAAGTGAAGTCTGTTAAAGGCCAAATGATCCATTCCACTGGAGCTTATCCTGACTACTAGGTTCTGCAGCATAAAGCGACTAGGAGTTTTCTTACTCCCCCTCCACGGGATGCTAATCCATTGTAAATTTAGCCACAATTACCCCTACCAGGGGATCAACCGAAACTACTCGACAGGCGGAATCACTGACACCGCGCGTCTGGCAGTCAGTCAACAGCGCTAAAATTTATTAATGACCTACGTCCACTTTCGCTACATAGATCAGGGGCGGATCTATGGGGAGGGTGCAGAGGTGCGCACGCTCCCCCCGCCCCCTCTGAGATAAAGCCTTCTTCCGGCCTATTCGCTTTTAAAATTTGTTTATCTTACCAGCCAGTCACGCCATTCCTTAGTGGTGCACCCCTTCCTAAAAAAGATCCTGGATCCCCCCTGTAGATAATTTTAATAAGTCTAAATCTGCAATAACCGGAACATCAAAATGAAGGTAAATAGGATTCCACAACATTTTCTATGAATGAACTATATTTGGTTTGGACATAGTTAATAGAGGAAAATGGTTAGGAAACCTGGCAAAGTTCTTTGTTGTATTTTTTTGTTGGATATTTTGGTGGTTGACCCTGCACAAAACCTGGCAAAATACAAAAGGTGGTTGTGTGTGCTCATACAACTAACCAATAGAAGCATTGTGATTATGTAATTCATGCACAGTCAAGGAGCATGAAACAAAAGATGTGCAGGGTCAAGGACCTTCCAACATAAATCTTAGCCTTTTTGTTTGTTTTTTGATGTTTACCGGCCTTCCTAACCATTTCCCTCTATTAACTATGGTTTGAATGAAGATCACCAAAGAAACAGGGGTTAGATTGTATTCTCGTAGGCAAGAAGCTCTATAGTTTCAACCAGCGTTCCAAAATTCCCGATATGGTCGCTTATATGAGAGGTATAATCCCTTATCAATAAATATACAGTCGAACCTTCACTAACGGCCACCTCCCTAAAACGGCCACTTTTTCACGTCCCAACAGACGGTCCATTCATTTACTCTCATCTTAACATTTCTACAAAGACAACGGCAACAGCCACTAAAACTCGTCCCAAGCGCCAAAATAACCTCCCGACAATGGCCAGTTAATCAATGAATGACGAACGGTGAATACAAAACCCCACTTTTTATTGTAAAAGGTCACCAAACTTTATTCGTACCACGCGTTGTTCATCTCTGTCTCTGTTAAGTTTCTGTTTCAGTGGTACATTTTGATTTACTTTTGCTAACATAATCAAAATTTTGAAAAAAAACTGGTGCACCCCCGAAAAAAAACGGATGTCCTATTACACCCCTGCCACTTTCCTGTCCCTAAGGTAGCCGTTGTGGAGTCAATTTCTCCAGCTCAATGGTCCCATGGTTTCTCTCAGCCAGTCCCTGCCACACATTTAAACTGATCAGCTCTTAGTACACCTCACCGCAAATAGTGTTCAGTTACTTTTTGCGTTTTCATTACGAACCCAAAACTTTTTCTTGTATTTATTCATGCAGCAACCAAAGATAAACCACTTGCCGTTTGGGCCAAGATCAACCAGTATCCTGTCTGTTTCTACGCAATTGGAAAAAGACCAGGGATGTTTAACTACATGGGAGAAGGAAAACTAGTTGGTGCTATGAAACTTGTCTACGTCCATGGCTCTGTGCGATGCGCTCAAGATCCCAAATATAACAGCCGATGGGGTTGCTACCAACATCCAGATAACAAAAGACACCCTCTGAATGTTGTGGTAACAGACGACGATGACAACGTGGTTTACCCCCCGGAGAAATACGTCATGAACACAGGTCTGTGGTATTACTTGCCTTTCACGGACGCCAGAAGATCTAACCAGTTGGTATTTACTGATTACGCTCAACCGTTCTATCTTGACAAGTATGCCACTCTCAGGATATGGTATGGTGAAGATTTGATGAATTTCGAAAACCATGATAATAGAGGGAGAGTCTGTGTTCACGTGTGGGCACACCTTATGTAAATTAAGAAATGGGCCAGCATCTGCAATTGTACAGAGAAATTGTAAGAGAATGGAATAAAATTTCTTATGAAGACTTTCAAGTTTTTCTTCAATTCCCTTTGATTTGAAATAGAAAATGTATGTATTTTAGTCAAGGTTCATTATTGTCCTCCCTAGTCCAGTTCAGGCCCTCTCTATGTCACTCAACACTGTGCCCTTGGGAGAGAGGATACCTTGCCCAACAGCATAGCATTGGGTGACAGAGAGGGGCAGAACTGGACTATGTCTTCCCAGGCAGAAAAATGTTTGATGAGAGAATACAACTTCCGAAAAACATGACAATTAATTCCAATAACCGGAAGACAGAGAGTTTGTAATATCAGCTGGGACTCCTAGAGTTTTAAGAAGTGCACCTCACATCTCCACCCAGTGTTGGGGGAGTACCTCTCCCCAACTGAGGTAAAGTTACAAAACCCAATGACATGTACAAAACTTTTGTGTTTGAGTCCTGGTCATGGTCCTTTGTAAAAATTCATATTATACTCTCATCAAAAAATGTTCTAAATGGATTGAATAGATAACTACTACTCTGAATTGACAAAATCTCTATATACCGAAAGCAAAAATGAAAGTGGGTTTGAGTAATTCAAAATACCTCAAAAGGGACGTCGCATGAAACAATGGTGTATGCTAGCATTTGCCATCACTAATCAGCATACATGCAGAAAATGATGGAACAGCCAATAAAAACATAGATTCACAATATACCATACTAGTGTCTTATCATTTAGCACCAAAATATAAAGTTTGAAGAAGCCTCTGAAACTAGGTGAATTTTAATTTCATTATCTAGTTAAAAATTAAATCAACCTTTCCCCTTTCCCCTGAACAAAGATCAGAGCAGGAAAAAAAAAAAAAAAAAAAACAGCAACAAAACAAAACAAAAAAAAAAACGAAAAAAAAGAAAGAGAAAAAGAAAAAGAAAAACTCAATAATTGTTTTTTTGTGTGTGTTTTTTGTTATTCAAAACTGGACAAGACACATTAAAAACAATTTTTGATAAGGGAATTCTTCAGTTTATGTCAACTAAACTAGTCTTCTAATATTAGAAACAACAGCTCTGGTATGACCATGGAGAAATGACAGCTTACAGCTCAAAAATGACATCTAAACGTCCAGTGATGAAAACTTACAGTAACTATATAAATCAAAAGGCTCTTATTTAGGAAAAACATAATTTACAACATAATTAAATATAACCAAACATGTGTACAACGTTTTTTCATAACTACTAGGAACATTTGAGAAAATAGAAGTTGAAGAACAACCATTACGAGTTTAAAAAAGTATTGATTATGATGCATATACTGGGAGCATTTTCCTGATGACCAGATGATGATCCTCTCCCCGTTATTGAGTAATCAGTTGTTACATGTACATGTACCAATTAAAACCTGTCTACAGGCTAAAATTAAAGCAGCACAGGTATTTTGGCTGATAGAACTTTAAATAAAGGAAAATAATGGCTATAAAGATACCTGTACATTTTTATTGTGCCTCTACAATAATGTTGCAAGATGCTCTATTAGTTTAGATATCAGAGTGCAATTTCAGGGTTTGAAAAATAAAGTACACAAATTTGAAAGCCTGAAATATCCTTGGAATTTATACTGAAACATCTATTCAACTCTGATTAATTTCTGTCTGTTCTTTAACCATCCATTTCTTATCCATAAATTTTGTGATTTCAGCATTAACTATAGGATGATCAAGACGATCTTTCCA
This sequence comes from Orbicella faveolata, assembly GCF_042242905.1. Lineage (NCBI taxonomy): Eukaryota > Metazoa > Cnidaria > Anthozoa > Scleractinia > Merulinidae > Orbicella > Orbicella faveolata. The sequence goes on from NW_028301541.1 coordinate 10,881,133, forward strand.
CAGTCTGTCAATCTGAAAACAAACAACAAAGTCCCTTCAGTTGAATCTCATCAATAAATTTTTGTGCCATTAAATTTTTTAACATTATCATTGTAAATCTTCATCACTGCCGTTGTCATCGTCGGTATTGTCATCATCATCATCATTGTCATTGTCATTATCATTATTATATTATTATTATTATTATTATTATTATTATTATAAGTTGCCTAATATGTAGTTCAACATCAAAAAAAGTCGAAAAAAATGTTTAAAACTCACCAGCGGCTCTGTATTCCATCCAATTTCTTGGGCAGATGTTTGTGGGAATTGAAATTTTTTAACTGGTGTTTCATTAGACTTTTTAATGACTTCTAAAAAATTGTCTGAAGGTTAAAAAATAACAACATACTGAATGAAATAATCACTGAGAAACTCATCTGCAATAACTCAAGGATACTCAAGATCTTTCTAATGAACTCAGACAAATCTTTTTATAATCGAGAACACTACTGAAAACCTGAATGAAGAAGAAGAGAATAAGTCGACGATCCCTTATGGATGGTTACGAAGTAGATTAAGGAACCTTGGTAGAGTTTTGAAGATCTATGCAGATCCTTCGACATATTGCAATGTTCTGCACTGTGGTTATACATGCAGACTTTAATGGGCCATTCCATGTTTTACCTACACCTCTTATTGAGGTACAAGAAAATCTGAGGGGGAGGGGGGAGGGAGTCTTTAATGGCTGTTTCTGAAGGGGAAAGTGTGCTGGCACCTTTGATCTTTTAATAAATTCTGAAGGGAGAGGTGTGTCTGTGCTTTGATGTTCCTTTCTTGAGGGTAAAAAGGTTAATTTTCTGAGGGGGTAAAATTCTAAGTACTTCAACAGAGGGGGGGGGGGGGGGGGGGGGGAGAGGTGCGGATATTAACTGCAATGGCCGCACCTCATGTACATTGAATGTGAAGCTCTTTAATAAAGCTTATTAACTAGGAATAATTAGAGATTAGAGCCTGCCTTCGACAAGCTTGTTGGCGCATTGAGCTTTAGTTTTTCCTGTAGAGACACCCGACACGAGTTTAGGCTTGCAATCTCCTATTAACGCTGCTATTAAACGTCGAACGTAATAACAATTACAATGAATTTTAAGTCTTCACGTACCGTCCTCTTCACCATCCGCAGAATCGTGCACAGAATTAGGTTTTCCGGTCAGTGTGTACACTAGAAAGTGCAATGAATAAAAAATTATTGCTTGAAATATAAAGCTAGTTCCAAAAAGAAAAATCAGAGTCACAGGTGAAACTCTACAGCTTACTTTTCTTGAATGGATTGATACTGTAGTTTGTGTATAACTTGTGATTTCGTTGCTCTTTCTTGATCGTTTCGCATAAAATAGCATTTTGATGCACGTAATTCACTTCAGCGTTGCCTTTTGATCCCATAGTTTTCCTTGTTCTTCAATAAAATCCTTTTGACATCGAATGGTTTGCGAGACGCATGAGACCCAAATACAAAATGGCGGACGATACAAACGTTTTGGCGTAACGTAGTCATGGCAACACAACTAATTTCTAGGATCACGCGGTCGCTTGGAGATATTAGGAATAGGGCTGAATAACGTCTGCGCATGTGCGAGATCATATGGCTCGCGCTGCCGCGAACGGCCTGGGCACCATAACAAACCTCGAAAAAATGGCGGCGTTTTCAAAAAGTTTCGTATAGCGTCCGGTTCATGGTGAAAAAGTAGAGCCAAACTCAAAACGGTAGAAAGAAATCTTTACACTAGTTCCCTCGACCATTGGCCGGCACATACCTTTTTGTACACAGGGGTTTAAAGTTTGTACAATTGGTGAAAACAGCGCGTGAACACGATAGATTTATCGAGGACTTCGGAGATGACATCTTTCGCCGTGTTTTGGATTTTATTTACGTCCATTCAATTGTTCTTTGGGGCACATTCAAAACCAAATGAGCGGACTTGCTGGTTTGTTAAGCGAACACGAGCTGGAGAAACATGCCAAGGTCGATTGAGGCGGTTTGACGAGGCCATTGCTCGGTTCGTGGACGGGAATTTAAATTGCTGGGCCTGTACTCGGCATTGGATGAGAGCCACTCGGGAAGCGAATGAATATTGCTCGTCTCCACTCTTGGAGCACTCCACTGAGCTGTCGAAAAGAAAAGTCCCCAGGCGGTTTTACCGTCTCTTTGATCGGGTAGGAGCTAATGTCCCCACTTACCGGCCCGGAACCCGATGGTGTAATAAGTGTTCATGATTGCTGATAGTGTTTTCTCCAGTGAACCAGACTATGTTCCACCAGTACAAGTAAGTGAAGTGCTTGTTTTCGTCTAATGCGACATTAAGATAATTATACAACATATAACTAATATTTGATGCCCCTGAAACTGAAATACCGGTCCCACAAAGTCCACACACGCACACACAAAATAGGCTGGAGCCATATTTTGTTCGTTTGTTTATTTGCCAATTCTGCCCACCAAAACAATACTGCATATTTGCTACTTTCTTATCACAAAAAATCGTTCCAGAACCATACCAAAATATTTTATCATGTATCTGCTCCTTACATTTCAGAGAAACAGTAAACCGTCAACCTCCTCTCCAACCAAGGAGGTGAGTCGCCCAGGAAGAAGAAGAAGAAGAACCAGTGTTCAGTCGCCTGATGACAGACAGGTACATGTACATATAATAATTAAATGTGATAATAATCAATTTCTAATTATAAAAATTGTCAGTAATAACACCATGGAGACAATGTTTTGGTATGAATTTTCTTAGGAGAATGCTTCACAAAGCATGGTCAGTCAACTTGGGAAAACACTGGAAAATAAGGAAATAACATCTTCAGGTATACATGTAGAAGTTTCAACAAATTTACTATTCCTGTAGGATAAAGTATACTGTTTGTATAATTGTATTTACCAATTAAAACTAAATAACTCTGAGGAGGCACTGCAACAAGAGGAAACATGCAGGTACGACAGATGAGTAAATTTGTATATTCTTAAATGAAATGATGTTTCTGATTAAACATTCCCTCCACATCATCCCCCACTGCATTAATTAATGTTTAAGAGATAGTTATAAATAATTAGAAATGGTTCTTCCATTCAAATGAGTGTTTACGCACATGCAGATGCAGTAGAAAAGCTTTTAATATACATTATACATTATACATTATATTTTGTAGCCAGTGCCAGACCGCTATGTTTAAATACTATGAAAACAGTGGTGGGCAGCTGTATGGTGTGCAGGAAGCAGCAACTAAAATGGAGCAGACAAAAGCCCTTGGTAGCCTTGATGTCTCTGCAGAGTTGCCAGTCAGTATCATCTGAGAGCAGACTCCAGCAGCATGCCTGCCGTACCACTTAAACCAAGCCCAGCTGAACAATACCAAGACAGCATGTATCTTCATTATAAATGACAAAACGGTGGCATTCATACCTACACAGAATAGAATAACTGTGTTTGACAGTCATTACCATGGGACAAGTGGAGCATTTTTGGCAATGGCCCCAAACGATGCAGCGTTTGAACTGCTTTCGTGGTTTAAAACGATTAACAGCATCCCACATAATTTAGGAACAGTAACATGTGTTTCATTTAGATAATGAAATATATCGATCGATTAAGATAAGCAAACTCTGTACATAAAAGTACTCTACAGTTGTATAGGTACATGTAGCCAACAATATACGTTCCTGGAGAAAGCATTTTTTGAGCTTTAAGTCCTGCGAGTAAGCTTACGAGTGCATGCAGGTGCTGACCATACAAGTTTTGCGACAGCAATTCCATACCACAGTGTTTGTGTTAAAATAAATTTTACGACTCGCTAAAAAAGGTGCCATTTTGATTACAAAACAAACTAAGATCGTAATACTCACGTCTGGCGACACTTTTCCAAACTCTCGTGTTGCCGTCAATGTCCCCCAAACATCATTTGTCTCTCAAACGAAGCAAACGACTGTCAATCGAAACGCCGCTGAATCGTGGCGGTTCAATCCAAAGCTCTAAATATTTACCGCGTAACTACAAGTTTTCTTGCATTTCTCGACATTTCTTTGGGAACAAAAACTTCGAATTGTTCAAATTGTCATTTTCCAAAGCATAAAAAGGAGATATTTGCGTTTAGGTGCCAAAATTTTGGAAAAATTTCTGCTCCTTTCTTGTCGTCATTCACCTGAACACGAAAGAACCACACATCACGTTCGCGCCGAAATTTGATTTTGTTGTGCTGACCTCTCGCACATGCGCAGACGTTATTCAGCCCTGTTGATATTAGGCTGATTTAGCAAGAGAACGAGAACGTCACTTGACGACGGCGCGCGCAGTACAAATACCCAAATATGGTCAAATTAGAACAGAATCCAGGTTATTCCGCGCGCCCTGCAGTCGTCATCTGACCATTTTTGGGTATTTGTACTGCGCGCGCCGTCGTCAAGTGACGTTCACGTTCTCTTGCTAAATCAGCCTATTATCCCAGAATGCAACGAGAAAATTACGTGCCAGGGGCCCGTTTCTCGAAGGTCCCGAAAAGTTTTCGCACCCGTAAAGCCGTAGCAAAATCTCAAACCTTATGACTACAGAGCTGTTTTTTCCACCTATCCTTTATACGAATAGAGTTCCCTTCATACAAGAAGTTTCAGGAGTATACACCTGTCTGTCTTTAAATACCGATTACACTAAACATGGCTTTTCGGGCCCAAAAAGTTTCTGGGGCTTTCGAGAAACAGGCCCCTGTGGTTACACTGATGTGCGATTTTCAGTACATAACATCACGTTGTCACAGCCCAGGGAAACCACCACTACCATAGGTGGGACTCACAGCATTAACAGCTTTATTTGTACCCAAAACTTACACATCAGTTAAACCAAGAGAAAATTTTCTCTTGGTTTAACTAAAAATTAACTAAACGGAGTACTGTCTGCCCAAAATAACCCGCGTGAGAGGCTAGAGAAATAGGGCTGCAATAATTTTAAAACAGAACAGTACTGATCATAGCTAAGAGGCCAGGGTGGAACATACGCTCACTTACATAGACACACTCAAAGACAATCGATAATAACACGAGCATCTATTCATGAGGGTTACAAAGCCGTGGGCTGGGTATCCAGATCACGTTTTATCTCTCCGGTTTTAACAATAGCCTTGTTCATGACTTCACGACTCGCGCTTTCCTCTTGAAGGCCGGTGTCCATATAACCGCCACGATTTCTGTAATCGCCACTAGAAAAGTTGAGCAAATGCAACTGTTTTTCAGTTTTTCCTCATCCATGTTATAAAATAATTGTTCATTGGTTTGGCTGTGTCGGGATTCATTGTACATGTATTAGATTGAGATCTCGGCCACGCTTCGAGTAGCTTACGAAGCTGGCGGTTTAGCTGGGGTAGGCAGCGCGAGCCGCGAAAATTCGCGGCGAATCCGCGAGAGGCCTTGAGTGAGAAACGAAAAACCCTAGCTAGCATAAGCTAGCATGCTTCTCCTGTCAGGTGGTCTTCACTGAAAACCCCTTCATTCGTCTTAACTAACTGATGATCAAATATCTGCTGTTTCATGCCTTCCTTCGGCCGACCAGTTTACAAATCTGAGACAATGCCATATTATCCCTTTTTGAATTCGTTCGGTTTGATGAATCAAACGATCAATTGCATGATGTACAACAGGACATTTGCGTTTTTTTTATTACAGAATAGAAAAGTTAGCATCCGACTGTGACTTCACTGGCTTTTTAAGGCCAGAACAATTGTTTGAAGGACGTCACAATTGAGCTTTACGGTCTAATGGATTGTCTAGTGTTTTGCCTGATCGAGCGCCAATGCTTAACACAACTTATACATTTTTATTTCTAACAAATCCAACTGTATTTTGCTACTGATACGTCTAAAATGAATGATGAAGAAGGGATCCTTCTGACCGGGGGACCTGAGTCATTTATAGAAATCATTGCGCTGATACAGGCAACGAGAGGGAATCGTTACGACGTTCAGTTCGGAGTAATTCTGGCACCATTTCCAAGCAAAATCTAATGGACAACAGACAATTGATTTATGATATAGTTAAAAGTATACATGTATAATATAATATATCAAAACTAAAATAATATTTAACCTTGTATTGAAAATAGTTCCAGGATGACACCGAAACGTCGTCTGCTCTTTTCACTTGTTTTTCGTACTGTGTCAATTGCATTTTAATCTTTTTAGACCACTTTTGTCCTAAACAGTTGGGATCGGCTTTGCTGAACAAATCTAAAAAGTTATTAGAAACTAGAAAATGGATTACTTATAACATGATTAATCTTTTAAGAATATAAAAATGTATTAGAAATTAACTAAGTGTACAGCGGGTAAACGAAAGCTGATCAAATAAATTGGAAGTAATAAAAAATTAACGTGGAATTGTTTTGTGATGAAAAACTTCGTTACACGGTTTGTGAGCTTGCGAAATGAATTTGCGTGCGAACACAGAAGCGCCCAGAAGCGTATAATTTTGGATTTGTACTAAAAGTCAATTAACCTGTTTCGTATAATTTGTTCATCAGCTTAAAGCCGGTTTTCAAAGGTGCACAATAACATGTTTCCTTTATTGTTCTTCTGTTGATATTGAATTTATTGAAATGTTCATTTTTTTTAAGCCAGTGTTCTGTCTTAATTAATATGTTCTTTATTAAAAAGCAGCAATACGGGTTATTCATGTCACGTAGGCTATTGTGGAGATGTAAACATACATAAATATATATCAATGCAAGCGTACGTTATTGTCGTACTGTACTCTCATAGTTACAGAAAGATTTCACTTGCAAAATAACGACTGAGTTTGATATGGTGACAACAACATCGACCACAACCACGTTAAACAGCATATCATCGTTTCTTATAACGCCGAACGAAAGCTTAATTGAGTTCAGACGCGTCATAGTATGTGGAAGTGGAGGTGAAGTTTGGCAAACAACAACAGCTGTTGATTGTGTTAGCTTAGCACACTCACCGCTAGGTGCTTGATCGAGCACGAATTCGAACGATGTCCGGTGCAGTTACAGAGCCGAAGCCCTCACCTTGGAAGGTTACAGCTCAAAATGTCGAGGAGAGGATAAAATTCAAACATAATAACTCCCGCATTGCATTAGCTATACGCAATGCAGAAATACATCGACCAGGCTTGTATCCGCCCACGAACAGAACTTGCAACTGCAGTACTGGCTTGGAAAGTACAGCACAATCCAACACGACTCGAGCAGATAGGGTTAAATGCAAGGGACCAGGTGACTCGAAGAATACATCGGAAACTTTATCCAGTGATGCATCTGGCAGAATTGCCTCAAAATTGGATTCGACGATATTACGTTGTTCCAGCAAAATAGCTATGGATGCAATTGAGTGCAAAAAATCCGGAAATCCTTTGGATGAAGCCGGTGGAAATCTTGCAAAAACAGTGAAGCTGAAAGCTGTGAATGTGAATCCCTGGAGAAACGACGGTGTAAAGACAGACAGGATTGTTGAACCCCATCTGGCAATCAACGATGGAGATAAAAGCCCTAAGAGAAACTTAACTCGTTTGGTTTCACTTCTGCAAGAGTGCAGTGACGTGAAAAGCTGCTCGTTCGCCGGGAGAGAAGGAACCGCAAACAGAACACCATCATGCCAAGCTGCTGATGGTACACCAGAACTCACAAGTCAAAAGTTACTTAAACCAGGGAGAATAGTTTGTTCTCATGGAGGTGGTTCTCAAGACTGTAATATGGGCGAGAACTGTCTGTCTGGAATTTTACTAGTTACTTCAAAAATACCTTCAAATCCTCGGTCTTTTCGGCGACTTCCACTTATAGAGAAAGTACCACCAAATAAGGTTAAATCCGATTTTTCGATACTTGAAAGGGGTCCGAGATTGTCCACGATGAAAAAAGTGTGTCACCTTTGCGAGGAATGCCGGAACACGTTTCGAAATGTCAGTTCAAGAGTTCACGGTCCTGATATGGAATCGGAAAACCTGGCTCGCCTTAAATATAAGCTGAAACTAAAAGAGCGGGAGTTGTTGAATATGGAAAGTAATTTTGGTAAAACTCTGAGCTCTAACTCTAATGAGCTAGCGCGGGATGAACCAGCAAAGTGTAAGCTGGGAGAAAAGTTCACTTTGCCAAAGTTGTACCTCATGCATCATTCCACTGCTACTACTTATCATCAAAAGGCGAGAAAAATGAGAACAAAAATGACTGATTCGATCATTTCTGCGTCAGAAGAGTGCTCAAATGCAACAAAACAACGTTGTTACAAGCTGGCAAAGGTAGAGCGGTTGGATAGCGCAAGCTCTCCTCGAGACAAACTTGCTAAGAACTCGACGAAAATGCCTAAGGTACAAGGACCTTTTTCAGCGGTGCTTATGCCAACGACGCCACTGCGAGGGTTCACGCCTCTGTGCTCAACGGAAAGCCCAATGCTGTGGAGAGAAAATGAAAGTGACGTCCAATGCATCGAGCAAGAAAAAGAAATGACAATAGAAGACTGACAACTAGGAGGAAAAATTAAGGGAAAAGGAGTAGAACATATAGTAAAATCACAACTTGTAGTTAAACAAACATACATCAGCTAGAGGGCTTAAGCGTGTTCGAAAATTTAAGGTGGCTCTGAACCCTACCTACAGAATTTTTTTAAATTTTGCCACGGCAAAAGCTGCGTCTTATCATACTTATTAAAAGTTGATAACATAAAAAAAATTCACTGTGCCATTTTTTAATTATAAGCCCCCAAAGCTGTAATTAAGGGTGTTTTTTGGAGGTCGTACTGTTGCTATGGTAACCTATTGTGTCACGAAAATGATATCAACGTGTTCACCAATGATTGGGCAGTATTTTGTTACCATGATTGTAGCATCAAGTGATAAAGAGTGGTTATAACGACCCATCAAAATCTAAGTGCTGGAAACTGTTTTGAGCCACCTTAATTCTAATCCATTTTATAGCGCGCGAGCATCTCGAAAAGTGAAAAAAAAAAAAAAAAAAAAAAAAAAATGAACTTCGTTCAGTCAATCGGGGTTATCAGAATTATTCAGGCAATGAACGTGTTGCTTGGTCTCTCACGCGGTACGGTGATTGTTACTTGCTCTTTACGCCGTTAAATTTTACCTTGTATCGATTTTAGGCTCTCCAGCGACGTTTCCTTCGCACGTAGCCTGCGAACGCTGACGTATTTCCGGCTGTCGCTTGTCTCCGCACTCGAGTTTCATTGTATCACGGAATCTGATTGGCAAAAGAGAAACAAAAACCATTACGTCACAGAAATCGTTTCCTGGCTCGGGTTCGCAGACGTTATTTTTCGGCGGACACAAGCGACAGCCGGAAATACATCTGCGTTCGCAGGCTACTTCGCACGGGGATATGAAAACGCCATCCGAAGAGAATTTTTCGGAAGTTCACACAAAATTGGTAGATTAAATTTTTAAAAAATAATAATACAAAACATATATCTGTCTACATTTTCTTACTATCGAAACCAGTGAACAGTTTAATGTCCAGTGTAGTAAATGACCAGTGACCGTTTAATTTTTAATGAAGAATCAAAACCCTCTCAATGTAGTAAAGAAAAACAGAAACTATTATCGCACTATGTTACTGACATACAATGCTTAAGGCTTTTTCCTCTAAGTTCCCCTGTCTCAGGGCCTTTCCATCTTAAATCCGTGGGGTTGCCTATATTCCCTCAAATTTCTGTCCCCTAGGGAACAAAGCCCTTTTTCAATTTCTAAATTCCCAGATCTAAGGCCTTTCCCATTTTACGCTCTTTCAGGTTAATAGACTGTTCAGTCGATATATTAAAATTCAACTTGGCAATGAGACCTAGAGGACACAGACAAAGGAAATTGAATGACCATGTTTATTCATTTCTTTTGTTTGTGTCCTCTAGGCCTCAATATCAAGCTGAATTTTAATATGACAAAAGTAACCTATTGCATTTTGTGAAAATCAAAATCAACATAAAATGAGAAAAAATGGGAGCCTATGGACAGACTCACTGTTATGAAGTAGAGAAAGTTGAAACACTGCGATATGAACTTTTTTCCTACTCTCAAACATAAAACCGGTCCTGAATTATATGCTCAGAGGGGTGTCAAGGAGCCTAATATTTTCCAAACAATTTTTATTCTTTGGAAAATCTTTAATCCCGCCTCTTCGTAGTCCAGTCCAGGGTCTATTTCTCGAAGTTCCCGAAAAGCCGTAGCAAAATCTCAAACTTTATGACTACAGAGCTGGTTTTTTATTTTTTTTATTTTTTAACTTATTCCTCATACCAACAGAGGTTCCCTTCGTAGAAGAAGTTTCAGGCGTATACACCTCTATGTCTTTAAATACTGATTAACTAAAAATAGCTTTTCGGGCCCGATAAGTTTCCGGGGTTTGTCAGTTGAGCGAGCGCTACCAAACGTACGGGAAAGGGGAAGGCTTGGTGGCTGAGCAAAGTCCAAAGAATCAAAATGGTGGTCATACTGAGCAAGATTCTCCCACCGGCACATTGGTTGAATTCTAAAGTTTCTGGGATCGCGGTTGCCGCTGCTGCAGCAGGTATCGTTGTATTATGGAAGAAAAAGCTGGACCAACTTAGCAGTAAAAGGTATGCTTGCTATTGCCCAAAAGCCGCAAGTGTAGCTTCTATGCCGGTGTACAACTGACTGCTTTCTGTTGCGTCATGACTTGTGTATGAGATTTTCGTCCGTTCTTTCAATAGATAAAGACAGCTTCGATTTTAGAACTCGAGTTGATCATTTCATTTTTTTTGTGTTAAACAGTGATGTTTTACTTTCTATTCATTAATAAGCTTATTGTATATTGTTCTGTCCGTAATTGATTGCAGAAAGGATCTGACGGACGATTTACACATCTCTCTAGAGGAGGTAAAGATCTCGTGAAGTTTAAAAAAGTAAAGCAATTGAACTTAATCATATTGGAGAAATCTGTGTTTTATGTATCAACAACACCTCCTAACTCCCTTTCTTGATTATTGGTTGTGCACAAGCATTATTATAGTCTGCATAGTTTTAGTAACTGTGCACAGTGATAATTAAATATGACTTTGAACAGCACCTTCAAGTCTTAGGGAGAGTACAGTTAGAAAAATAGGCAATGAGGAGGTGTTCTGAGAAAAATTAAACAAAGCAAGGAATGCTACTTGGACGGAGCAGCTGAGGGACAACCTTGTAATAGTGAATTATGAAAACAAATGAGGCTTTATTCTAGTTTGTACATGTACAGATGTTTGCTAGAATCGAGATCAGTTTTCAGGATGTGGCTCAAGTCTCCTTTCATCCCTTAAAGGTGCTGGGGAATACAAGTGTTATACATCATTGTTTATTTGTGGCTTACTTGAAAACATCATTTAGTAAGGAAGTTCATTGAAAAATTTTCAAAGTCCAAAATTGCACCTTTAGCAATCATATTTTTATTTACTATAAAGTCCCTCTGTCCTCTCCCTCAATTAAAATATCCCTTTATAGGTTATTTTTTATACCGTTAAGGCTCTGTGTATCAGTCAGTCAATTGGGGTGGACTGGGTATGTAAAATGTAATTTGTTATATAGACGCAAGTGTTTTACTGGAAAATACACTACTTGTCAAATTCATACGAAACCACATCCAGGACTCGAGTGGCATATTTTCCACATCCTCACTAGTGAAGATATCGATGATTTCATCAATACCAAGTTTGTCTAAATTGTACTTTGTTGGTGTATGATCAAAACGTCTTTTGGTCTTCCTCGAAAGTGTTTGGCAATCTTCGGTAATCTTCGGAAATCTTTGGTAATCTTCGGAGAGTTTCAAAAAATGTTTGGCAACGATTGAGTGACCTTTGGACAAGTTTTGGAGAATTTTCCGAAATCTTCAGAAAGTGGTTGGAAATCTTCAGAAAATAGTCAAAAACGCCGTGATCAGTATGTCTATATATGATAAAAAAAACATTACATGAGGAATATGAATTTTATGTTCGAGTGGCAAGAACAATATCTCACTCATTCACTGCGGTCACTTGTAAGATATTGTTCTTGCCACTCAAACATAAAATTCATATCTTCTCACCACCGTGTAATATCCTCTATGTATTTTGTGTCATATGAATGTTCTATTTTGTTATATTGTACACTGAAATTTTAGTGTTTAAATGTGCTGTGGATTATTTTCAGGAAAAAGCAGCCAAGAAAGAAAAGGCTGCAGTAGATGGTGTATTCTTTAGGTAAATTAGTTTACACTATTCATTCATGCTGACCACTTTAATTTTATGTTGTTTATCCAACAAACACAAAAATGCTTCGGATTTTGACTAATCTTTGTGTTAGAGTAGCCCATTCTGATGTTAATTTACTTTTCAAGTCATTTGCTTTTTTATCGGAAATTGAAAGAATTGTTTTTCACAATTTCAATAATATTAATAAATATTTTTTTATCCAGAAAGTTACTGAGGATTTTGAAAATAATCATTCCTGGATGGCTCACACCAGAGGTAGGTTATTGATATTAAGATGGATTCTGTTCAAAGTTTGAGAAATAAGTGCAAATTATTTGCTAAAAGTCTACTTATAGCACAATAACTTTTGGCACTCACTTAAGTTCATTTCTCTAAGTGACTCCGCAATTAAATTCTCAAGCATTCTCAAGAAAGTTAATGTCAAACCTCGTAAAAATGCTTAAGTGTGTGTTATTGTGTTTTAACTATCGTGAAATGTCTGTTTTAATTTAAATATGGATAACTTCAAGTTCAATTTTCCCTCACGGGGTCAGTTTGAGAGCTAAAGTCTTGATAAGTTCTTCTTAACTGTATTCAAAATATCACCATGTTATGAGGTTTTTTTGGTAACTTAATTTTTGCCATTATTGCTCGAATGTAGATATCATCTTAATGATCATACAAGTTATATGACTTGTACTATTGATACCAACTTTTGTTTCATATGGAAATAGAATTCGTTTATGAATAAATGACAACAATACACTTGTTTTTTTTGTTTAATTTTATTGTTGTAATAAACAAACATTGTACAATATTATTGTAACTAACAAAATGTAGGAATAGAAATTTAGTATAACCTCTGAAATCATAAGTACACTCATGGGTAACAATTTTTAAAATTTGGTTTACCGCAGTGGTTTGAAAAATCTTATACTACTTCATAAATAAGATTGTATCATATGTAAAATTGAACTGCAACATATACAGAAGAAGTTTATGACAATTTAGTGAAGTCTGTGACTTGTAATTGCGTTTTTATATATTGATCTCTGATTATAAAAATGATGTTAGAGGCAGAGTTAAGTTTAAATGGTAAAGACTGTATATGAGCCAAGTGGCCCATTAGGCTGGCACTTATTTCCGATTTCAGTAGCATGAAGGGACTAGGGGTATTTCTACTCACCCCCTGGATGGAATGCTAGTCCATCACAGGGTTACCCCCAGCATTCAATTTGCTGGTATCCATTTATATACAGTGTACCTGGGTGGAGAGAGGTACTGTGAGAGTAAAGTGTCTTGTCCAAGAACACAATGCAATGTCCCCAGCCAGGACCCAAACTTGGACTGCTCGATCCAGAGGTGAGCACTCTTGAGGCCACCATACCTCCCTGAGGGAGGTGTGGTGGCCTCACCCGTGGGAGTTATTCAAAAGTGCCTAAAATTTGATATTCAGAACTTGGGTGGAAGACAATCAATGAAGTTGAAACTGTGGCATTTTAATTCTTATGTTACAAGTCTGCATGTGGATTTTTAGAAAAATCAGCTGACCCCATTTCCAAGTCTGCCCCAGTATCTCAGGCAGAAGCTCCTAAAAGTATCTATTAGGAACACAGCTCAGTCCAGAGTACCGGTAACCATCAGTGTGTTTCATGAGAGTTAAAATTAGCAATTTTGTATTTTATCTTCAGACCGGTTACTTGGCACTTGTTGCTGCATCTCTGATAGCAAGGACATATTGTGATGTTTGGATGATACACAATGGAACTTCAATTGAGAGGTGAACTTTCTCAAAGACACTCAGAGTACATAATACAATCTGCTGTGTATAATTCTGTGAATCCAAGGTAAATTTGGATAAAAGATTAAGGCTAAGGGACAGTGTAAAGGAATTTGCTTTGAGTTACACAATGCACATAATAATTTTTTCTTGCATTGAGTTACATGTTGTTCAGTTTAATTTGAGGACTGTATGATTGTGCAATTTTCTCTGGGGTAACCCGAAAACACTGACTCCCCGTCCGTGGACCCCCTCTACGGACTGGGTCCACAGACTACCTATGGACCAGTCAACGGACTATCCCTATAGACCCCTCTACGGACCAACCCCCAAAATGGAATGAAAATAATAAATTAATATTTCAGTTACGGGTTGTCTTACAGATTATTTGTATCTGCTAAATTCCTAATGTTACATTGTGCAAATGTAACAGACTTGGGTTCAGGCTCAGGCGTAATTTATATCATTACACATTGCCGTTTCCTTTGCTGTGGCCATACAGTGTATGAAAGACCAGGAAGCCTTCAGGAGGCCTCCGGGAAGCCTCTGGGAAACCTTGAAATTTGTGCTCTTTCCCCTTTGCCATTTTGTCCAGCCCATTTTACCGTGGGTTCGTGAACTTGTTCCAGGCTTCACAATTTGCTCAGCAGAATTACAGATACAAACAAGCTTAAACGATCTAAAACGCATCTACCATAGCCAGATTGAGCCATGCTTTTCCATACGCTGTAAACAGCTTTTAGGCATTTTTTTTTGGGGGGGGGGGGGGAGAATTAAAAACCCAAGTTCATTTGCACAGTGTAACACTCGAAATGTCCCTGACATGAGTAATCTGTTAGACAACCCATAAGTGAAATCCTTGTTTATTATTTTTACGCTATTTTGGGGTGGTCCGTGCAGGGGGTCCATAGGCGTAGTCCATGGACCGGTCTGTAGGGTAGTCCACCAACCTGGTCTGTAGTGGGGGTCTGCGGACAGGGGGTCAGTGTTTTCGGGTTACTCTTTTCTCTGGGATGCTATAATTATAATGACCGTGCATGTACAGCTGCACACTGTATGATTACTCAGGCAAAACAGTTTTTAAAAATCTGTCACTGATAATTATGATGTACATTTTACTTTGAATGCAACTTGTCAGCTACATGTACATGTACAACTTATATACATGTTCATCTTATCTCATGAATGTGACTCTAGCAGCTTTGTGCAGTGTGTTTACAATATTGTGCAAAGGATAATTATACATGTATATCTTTAGTTAATTGTTGTGTTCTAAACCTTTCCACTACAACTGTTGTAGAAAGTACATGTCATGTTCAAGTAGAACTCTCTGTCTCTAAATTAGACATTCTAATATTCACCAATATACACAAACTGAAACTTGCACCATGTGCATTCTATTCTTAATGTGCATACTTTTAGGAGACCATGTAATACAAGTACCGGTATGTTTCTAATGTTTAATTTATTACTGTCCTGTAGGTCAATTATTGGCCAGGATTTTGCAGGATTCAAGGATAATCTTCTTGCACTGGTCTATGCCATGCCATTTGTAAGTAAATAGATTTAGTGATAGTTATATGTCAAATCAACATGGGGGGTGGGTGGCAGGTTGCAGGTCGTGGGTTGCAGATTGCAGGTCATAGGTTACGGGTTGTGTAAAATACTTTTAGGAAACAAGGAAAAGGCAATAAGGGCTACATGTGAAGGCGTATTGAGTACAGTTAGGAGGAGGTCAGTGGTATTTGTAGCTTATTAAAGCAAAAACATAGCTACATGTACAAAGTAAAGAGTAGGGTCTGATTCAAGAGCAGTTAGACAACTTGTTATAATTGTTGTTCTGTAGCTAAGTAGAAATTTGCTTATTTATTTAATAATTAGTAATGTTTTCAATTTGTGTTAAATTAAAGCCTGTAACAAGTTACAACCAAATTACCTGCAAGAACTGATATATACAGCTGTACATGTCTCTTGCTGATGAGTCAAATGAGTGGTCCATGGATAATTGTTAGCAATTTTGCATATAGCTCTGAGCTTATAAATTTTCAAAGATCCTTTAATGAAATATTTTTCCATGTTTGTTCATTGCATTTTATAACAATTAATTACTTGATATTGTTGGAACCTTAAGATGCAATCAAGGTATTGACATATATTTGTTAATTTACATGTATTGTATGAGTAACAAGTTTTTGACAATCAAATTATATTATTAACATAGACTTTTATTTTGATAGATATCAGTAGTAAACCAGCTTCTCAAGGTCAGTAAGTTTAAAGTGGATGCCTCACCATCGTTCTCTTTTTATATGTTTTGTTTGATATTTTTGATGTTTGTGTATTGATCATTCAAAAATAAATCATTTTGTAATGTACCATGCCACAGAAAATGCAACCAATCAGAATACAGGAAAGCCATAATTTACTTGATTGTATTATATCCAACTTTCCCATCGTGTGCTGCATATTTGACTGTGTTGGCCAATGTATTTTTTATGGCTTGGTATAAAATAGTTATGCAACACTTCCTCATGGTAATTACCATGGAATATCCCACTTGTATTTTCTTATTCCATGCTCACTAAATTGATTAGAGGTATTAAAATGCATCCACTTAAAACGAAGTGATGATGATGGTTTCAACTAAATGGCAATAGGTTATGAGTGATGTGGTTAAAAGTCACCTGAAATTCAAAACAGAGTATGGCTATCGACTGACAGGGTTGATTGAAACTAGTATAAATAATTCTAGCTGCGCCAGTAAACGTGTGTTGAAAGTAGATGCAAATGAGGTTTTTTCTAATATCATGAATATGTATCATTATTAAGCTTTATCCTTAAAATTTGTAGACCATGTGCTTACTATCTCTGTGTTATCATTTTTTTTAATGTGGCTATACATGTATCATTTTTAGTTTGGATTGAATGAACTGAAGCTGAGGTTCCGTACAAGATTAACTCTTCATCTGTATGAACAGTACCTGAGGTATAATAGTTAATAATGTCATTATGATAATGCTATTTCCAAGTGTAAATTATGGTAAAATTTAACTTCTTGCATTAACTGTCCATTGTACTTACTAACAGGGCGAAATTGGCGCTCAATAAAAGTCATATGTTGACTAAATATTTGAGTACATGTCGTTAGTTCAGTTGCTCTGAAATTAGTGATTCATTGACCGTCTGCTTAGAGACTTTTTAAAACTCCTTTGTTACTCATTTGATGGCATATTATTTCATACATGTAGGGTGGGCTAATTTAATGAGCACAGTTATTCTTATGGTAACTTTACATATTTTTCCTGTCTTTCGTGTTGTGTTTGGATATAATTATTTTTTACTTGTATTTTTAGCATGTTCACATTTTACAAAATGAGCAACTTGGATAACAGGATTGCTAATGCAGATCAACTCCTTACTCAGGTCTGAATTAATTACATTGTATGTCGAAGCACGCTTTATACCTTATTACATGAAATTTTTGCAATACGTTTATTTCATGATTTTGAGGTGCGCATATTTTGCGACACTTAAATTCCGCAATTTTGCGAAAATTTGTATTTTGAATCACTTTAACTTTGCATTTTTGAGTAACACACAATTTACTTCCTTGGCAATGTTATTTCAGCATGTCCTTGAATTCTTCTTCTTTTTTTTTTTTGTATACAGTGAAGGTACAAGTATGACTTTAATGTTTTAAAAATGTTGATTGACATTGAATAACTGATATGAGTTTTTCTGTATCAATTACATGAAGGATGTGGATAAATTCTGTAACAGCCTTGCAGAGCTCTACTCCAACATCAGTAAGGTGAGTTGACAAAGTCAAAAAGTCAAGTACTATGTTTAATGTTGTTGCTCCTAGTCAGTAATACTGAGTTTCCTCTATGACATGGCCTGTGCACACAGACAGATTTCCAGCTTTTGTTTCAGGCACCTGAAACACTTGTGTTCACAGGCTACATGTCATGTATCCATTACACAGCCTGAAAGGAATCAGTAATATCAAACTAAACAAATTAAAGACTTGGCAACTTTGAAGACCATCAGATGATTCCTTGTGAGCTGTTTCTCGGAGGGAGCCCAGCATTGATTGGTCATTTCTTTACAATCATATAATATTTGCATGTATAGTACTGTATTCAGTAATTTTCACATTGTAAAACAGAGACGTGATGACAAAAGGGAAATCGTCAGCAAGGAGAAAAAATTGTTAAATTAATAAAATATTGTTTATAAGAATTTTTTTCGTATTAATTTGCAGCCATTGCTTGACATAGTGATCTACGTTCAGAAACTAACAGGAGCAATTGGTATACAGGTACTGCACATCGCAAACAATGCTTAAAAATATTCATAGCTTAATTGAATACAAGAAAAGTTACAGCTTGGAGGTTTTTCCAAGGAAGGTTTGTACGTGTAATTCAGGTGTAAACATGTAGGTATGGGAAAATCACTAGCATGGTTTAAAATCCCCAGACAAATCATGCATACATACCTCTACAAAATGAATTGTGTATGGCACAGCATTTTTCTCCTCTTAAATCACAACTTGATTGTATCAGTATGGAAACACTCCACTTGAGGTCAAAACCCTTATAGAAGCTATGGAATCAGAGTGCAGCTTGTATTTTATGAACATGCAATTACGTAGTTAATCAATGTAAATTACTTAATTTATATGACTTGAGTGACTGTTGTTTTGAAACTCATGCAAGTGGACACCCCTGGGAGAAGTAAAGTTGTTCACTTTCTTGAGGTGTTCACTTTATGGGATTTTAAAACTGTCAGTATTGTTTGTACATGTATGTTGGTTGAGACCAGGAGAAAGCGTCTGCTTACCAAGATGTACATAATTATGCATAGTGTTTCTCCCTTACGGAAGGCTCTGTTAGCAGAGGTTTGACTGTACTGTTCTCAAACCATTAATAATTCATTAAGTTTAAACGAGGGAAATCATGACCGTCAAAGCGTTTGGATATCTGATATCTTAATTAGTGTAGGTTTTTACGATTTTATTTCACCGTTCCTCGTTATTTTTAGTTTCGATTCAGAAGATATACTGTCAAACACTCGCACAGTGTTTGACCACATTTCCAAACACCTCGAGGCTCGTCAAAAATTAACTCCGCTGCGCGTCGTATTTTCAACTCTCTTCTCGGTTTTTGGGAATGTGGCCAAACACGGTCTTTCGTGTTTGATATATTACTTATTTAACAATAACTTGTATTACAATGAGTACTTCTATTTTTCTAGGGACCAACCATCATGCTGGCATACTTGGCTGTTTCAGGACTGTTGCTAACAAGGTATGTGTATTCTTTGTATAAATTGTATACATCTGTAGCTGTCATCCATTACATTTAATTTATAACCTGTCAGAAATTTTGAAATCGCAATGAGGTAGATGCATGTAGGGCATTCTTTCTTTTTAAGGAACAAAATCCCCTTGCTACCCTATTCTCAGAAATCTTGGAAATATGTGGTATACCCTTCGAAGGCTGCGATTGGAGATTGCCTATACTCCCTTGTCAAAGTGGAAAAGCTTGAAATATCTTTGGATGCATTATTGATATTATTAAGTGTATTTTAATGTTGATTGGTGTAGTTCATTCCAATGTGCAGTCGCTGTTTTTCTCTTCTCCAGTAGGTATCTATTATCGATCTATTGTACATTTATCTTAGTGAAGTGTAACACAGTCTGTCCGTATCCAGTTATGACTTCCCTTAATCTTGACTTTCCTGGATATTTTACAAACAGATTGAGACGACCAGTTGGAAGAATGACAGCAGAAGAGCAGCATCACGAGGGAGAGTTTAGATTTGTAAACTCTCGGCTCATAACTAACAGGTGCAGTATCAATTGTCTCTCAGATCAACCAACAGTACAAGTAAATGTCGTTGTTGTCTTAACGAAACCACCAAAACAATCAAAACCCATCACTATTACTGAGAGGTAACCGTAAACAGGCTAACCTGAGCATTGCTACGTATTCATGCATGCTAACCGGAGTTCTGAAGTCTCCTCGCAGCCTGCGCTCACTCCAGAATAGTGTTGTACATGTTTAGGCGCATAGGCTTTAGAGGGGTTTATCTTGTCGTTTCTTTTTAGTGAGGAAATTGCGTTCTACCAGGGAGGAAAAAGAGAGAAGTTTACCATTGAAAAGACGTTTCAACGATTGGTAAGGATAACTTAATGTAAGAATGTTTTTATCTCATAGAGTTTTTACACATGTTCTCGACGATCATAAAGACGAATTGTTCTCAACTCAGTGGTAATCATCACGTTAATTAAGTAATATATCAAACACAAAACACCGAAAAGAGAGTGCAGCGGAGCATTTTTTGACGAACTTCGAGGTGTCAAACACTGGTCAAACACGGTCTTCAGTGTTTGATATATCTTCTCAATCGAAACGAAACCTAAGAAGAAAATGGAGAATTAATCAGATATTCGAACAGAATTAATCAGATATTCAGACACTGTCACGGTCATGATTTCCTTTGTCTATTAAAGTTTTGCATGTTTTGTTCTGTAGTTTTAATTCTTCAAAAATTATCCACTGTTCGTCGTATTTTTAGTCACTTCAGACTTCCCAGTGCCTGTATATGAGATGAAACACAGTACACTCAATAAATCATTAAATTAAATTATTATTATTGTTTTGTAGGTTGATCATCTAAGGAACTTCATTCAGTTTCGATTTAGTATGGGAATCATCGACAATATTATAGCAAAATGTAAGTATATCGATGGCATAGCACTAAATGTGCTACTTACCTCAAATACAATAACAAGAAAAAACTCTTTCCGAAACACTCATGGCGTCGAACATTCATTCCAGAACGAGTAGCTTTTATTTACAGGTGTCTTAAATAACAATTTCTATTTTGTTTGGCGACTTATTATTGCCAGTTCATCCTCCTTAGGAACACCCATTGATGTCGCAACATTGGACGCGTTTTAAGTTGCGCTGCCCGTGTTTTTGATGTTGTGATCCCCTGCAATTTCGTAAAAAGTATATTTAACCGACGATAAGCAATATTACTCTAATATCCCCTTTGGGCGTTAGGCCCCGACAGCACCAATGCGTCTTTTAAAGTATCCGTTTTCGTCTCAACGAAAATGAAGCAAAAATATTTTCTTCAACACTAGCGTTTTCGGTTTGTTTTCACCTGTCCACACTAATGCGTTTTCAATCGAAAACGCGTACTTTTAGATACGCTTTCGCCTATCGTCCACGCTAAAATGACCGAAAACGCTGATGGAAACGACAGTATATGACCCTTTTTTTGGCACCGTTTTCAAAAACCTCCGTTCTCATCTATCCACGCTGGAAACCGAGCGTTTTCAAACGGCTCCACTTTTGAAACCGTTTTCGAAAGCCTCCGTTTCCATCAGCATTTTCGCTCGTTTTGGTGTGGACGATAGTTGAAAACCCATCAAAAAGTATGCTAGACTGCAAGCAGTGACTCTTTTCCTCAAAAATTCTGTTGGGAAGAACGCAAAACAAGTAAGCTTACGAGCGTGACTGTGAGCGTGACGTGCAAGCGGCGATGTCGTGAGCCACTAGGAGGACGCTTTCTTGTTTTGCGTTCTTCCCCACGGATTTTCGAGGAAAAGAGATACTGCTCGCAGTCAAAGAAAAGAGTATGCAATTTCAAACGAAAACGCATTAGTGTGGTCGGAGCCTTAGAAATTGGAGTCTGGAGTGACTTTTGAGTCACTGAATTGTGTGCATTAACTAAGACAGCTAGGAATATTATATGTTTAAAATTGCAGATGTAGCTACAGTTGTAGGCTTTATGGTTGTCAGTCGCCCTTTCCTTGGCGCAGGCAGCACGAGGCATGTGAACAGCACACACAGCGAGAGAATGGAGGTAAGCGGAACTTAGACACTTCACGGGTTGTGGTGTAACATTCTGCGGTGTGTATTGTTAAGGTGAACTACTCCAGCCTGGGGCATGCCAGGACGAAGAGCAACAAGTCGTATTTGTAAGTTATCAAACCCGGCGTGAATAGGCTGGGTGGTTTTAAAAACTTTGGCGTGTTTCTTAGTTACATGCCAAATGAATGTACATGTAAGTCTTTTTCATTTCATGCGTTTACTAATCTGCTCAATATTTATTTCCCATCTGCTCATTGCAGCTCCTAAGGGAAAATGACTTTGACTTTTATTGATTTTCAATTCGTTTGAGGCAAATGAATGTAACACTTCTTAGTTCCAAAAGAGGCAAAGGATAGCACTTCATAGAATAATTACCACATACCATGAGGTAGCTCGAAGGAGCCTTTGATTCTGTTTTACCTGACAATGAAAATTTAGCAGAGCGTTCTTTAATTTCGCCAGCGCGTCCAAAGCACTTTGTAAAAGCTGCTCTCAGTGCATTTTATCAATTAACTGACAAAGGCGTTTTCAGCTTTCCCGTTGCTTTGTTATCTATAATTAAATGATGGGCAGCTTTCCTCTCTTCTCACACTCGCTGACAAACATGTCTCCTCTATTTTCTTTGGAGATGAATATACGTCTATGCAAAGAAAATACACAACCGAACATCTGCTTTTATCCAAATGCAAACCCAAATGGGTCGATCCTCCGCAGAGTTAGGTGGCTCACTTGGATATTTTAAACACCCAACATCCCTAATTCAGTAAACAGCCAGCAAGCGCGTATAACGCTTTCGGAAGACCACGCTCGACCGCGGCAGCCGATCCCTTCGTTCACCCACTCACCGAGCTCGCGCACATCCACCTGTTTTAGAACAATTGTATTGAATCTAGTAATTGTATTCGAATTCACAAGCGTATTTCCCTCTTTGAAACGCTTTCGAACGTCAGATGGGTTGATTTTACTCAGTCGAGGGAGCCACACTACGATCTTCGATTCCCCAACATCCCCTATTTGAACAGCTTATGACTTCGGACACGGCTTACACCGTTTATATACCAAAACAAGAGTGATGCTACCTGTGCTTTAATAGGTGAAAGCATCCAAAAAAATGTTTTTCTTTTTTTGGGGGGTGGGGAGGGGGTGGAGGGGGGGAACTAGACATTTTATTCATCACTCGTTCATTTTTTTGCTAAAACTATAATAACTTTATGGAAGAAAATGGCTGATTAAAAAAAGTCGTTTCATTCCTGACGCTGTTTACAAAAACCTTTCCACGCCATATTAACGTGAATGCAATGAAATATGAGCCATGCTAACGAGCAAGTCGCACAATATTTCGTTATAACAATGCTTAAATTTCTCGAAGAAATATTTTTATGTTTTCCATTCCAATAACTTTATCGCCGTTTTTCTACAACAACAGGTTATTTGTTTTCCTCACCTTTGGTCAAATAAAGCTAAAGACCTATGGACGTCAAACACATCACCTTACACTATTAAAGACGGAAGACTTAGCTAGCTGTCTTAAAAGAAGGATGTTTACATCAGGAGCCTTTCTTTGTTATGTCAATAGTACGTTTTGAGACGTTCACAAAAATTGCTTGCCACGCTTACCTTGAACGATTTGACACGACGATTCAATTCTCTAAACATACAAAAGTTCAGTTTTTTTGATCAATAAAACGGAGCTTCACCACTTCAAACATGTACAAAAGCACGCTTCACCGATCAATTTCAATGCTATTGTAATAAACTCATTTTTCGCTGGCAGCTACAAAAATATGCACCTTCTTTGTAACACTAAGAATTTAAAAGCTCTAGATGTTCTAAGAAAGCAACGAAGAAACCTTAGTGTTTTGCCTCACGGAAGAATTGAGTCACAATATTTGTATAATAAACTGCCACCAGCATCCCTATCTTATTACAGCATCCCTATCTTAATCTATATTCGTTGTATGGGGAATATTTTGAGACTAAAGCTGACCAAAAGTTGTGGGAAAACCAGAATAAAGTGAAACTGAGGTGTTTACTGAAAAAAATCAAGTGTATCGTGCTTATCTTCTGTCACCAATTAGTATACATTGTATGCTAGCGACTTCGACACGTTAATAAAGTTCTTATCTTATCTTATCTTATCTTATCTTATCTTATCTTATCTTATCTTATCTTATCTTATCTTATCTTATCTTATCTTATCTTATGACTCAGTGCCCTCGGAAAGTATTCATTTTTGTTACAGAATTGCTCAATCATCTCAGCAAGATCTCTCTGCTTTCTGACTGTGTTTTGAAGGAAACATGCTCTAATCTTAATCTAAATAAATTTGAATTCTGTGTAATGTGGTCTATACAGAGAAAAATTGCAATTTATTGTTTTTATCTCTTTATTTACAGCTTCAATCAAGTTTTCATTCGAGACATTTTGCTTTAGTTTCAACAATAAAAGAATGTTACTGACGGTTACCATACTGCGGTCAAAAACTCGAAATACAATGGCAAAGCACTTGTCTGATTGTGTTCTTCACTTCTTGTCTGACTTCCTCTAGCTTCCAACAGTAAAGAATCGGATTTAATGACGAGTTTAACAAACCTAAGGTGACTGCATAACTCCAAGCGTTAACCATAGATGAAGATAGTCCATTATGAGCCCACAAAGCCGCCACTATACAATAGGGTAGATAACAAGCGACCAACGTCAGTTGCAGCCATATTGCACTGGACACTGCCTTTTTGTATCGCGCTATGTTCAGTTGATTTGTTTGGTTCAGTTGTTGAACATGGTCTTGTAACTGAGTTTGCTGATGACGGAGGGTGAAGAAAATCTTTGTGTAAGAGAAGATCGAGGTTACAAGACATAGTAAAATAAGTATAAAGCCATACCGTAAGGTTATGAGGGAATTTAAAAACCAGGTTGCTGAAGAGGCAGTGGACACAACCCAAAGGGAAACAACGATTACCCAGGTTCGCTTTAAAGTTACAACTTGTCTGTATCTCAGCCCCAACAACAGGGCGAGAAGTCTGTCCACGCTTATTGCAGTCAGTGTCCACATAGACGCGCTACCCAGTGTATATCCTGTTATGAAATGTGCCAGTAATGCGTAGCGACAAATATTCCAATGTTCATTCACTACAGATATCCAAAAGGTAATAATGACAGGCTCTGAAATAAGACCAACACAGAGATCAGTTGTCGCGAGACTACGAAGCAAGAGCTTGGATGGCGCATGTAGTGAGGACTCCTTGTGAAAAGCAATCAGGATCAGAACATTCCCAAGGGTTGCACTGATAAACAGAAAGGAGTTTAATACTGAAAGAAACATCAAGTGGCCACGTAGTCCAGTAGTTAAACCAGCGGAACATAACAGTTGTTCAACTGTTTTCTGCGGTCCATCATCAGTTAAGTTTGCTGTTCCCATATCGATAGTCACAGATGTAGTAAGTTAATTAAACGCTTGAAATAACGAGACAGAAATTAGTTAACGAACAGTGCCGAAATTTTTAGAGCAGTAAAGCGGCTTCTCAGTTAATATCTATTCTAACGAACGAATTTAAACACTTTTTATAACCCCTTCTTTTTTCCTCATACACGTCCAATAGATGAATATCGAATGATTGACAGGTTTAAAAGATGAACGCTATTTTTAACTCCTTATTATTACCCCAAGCACGTCCACATACATGCGAGCGTACGGACGGCAATCTTCATCTACTTCGAACACAAAGCTGTTAGCACGGAGTTCGCGTTGACTCTCGCAGCCTCTTCTACACCAGTGGAGGGAAGTGTTAAACCACACGTTGCGTAGGAGGCCAAGTTAAGGCTTCACCTTTTGTTATTTTATGTCTCTATTGTGTGAAGGGTTGTTTAAGAACCGTTCAATTGCATTTCTTATGGCCAGTAATGAGGAGCGACTGTATAATTCGCCATCCTTCGCCCGGGCTTCGGCGTAAAATCGCAGAAAAACCTGGTCCAACTCCATGTCACTCAGCTCGGAAAACGTTTATCCTGTCACTCCTCTGTCATTACACCAGTCTGAAATAAAAATTACACTGAGCCTATTTTTATTCATATCGTTAAAGCGATAAAAATTGCATCCTCTAATCAATGTATTTATGAGTTGGGTACCGAATAATGCTTTTGTTGAAAGCCATTGTACATGTCTTCTGCCTGATCAGGGTCCACCATTATTTAACACACGCTGGTATATTATTCTTAGCACTGCATAAAAAATATACATATATTAACAAAAAAACCCTTAACTTTCAGTATTTTTTTTCTCCTTGTTGAAAAGCCCCGTATTCGTAGTCAAATTCCCTTGCCAGTTGGAAAGCATTGCTGTTTCCTTTCAATGGTTGACTTATTTTTCGAAGGAAAACTTTGCTTCTTCTGCTTCTTTCAGTGTGCCGATTTTCTTGCCACTTCATTGACATTCTCTTGATTCGACGACAGCGGACGGAGTCGAGACATAATTACCACGCCCCTTTTCAGAAACCTTTCCCCTTTATCAGAAAACATAAAATGAATAACTACAGAGAAAATGTATACCTCAAATCGAAGGGGATAACCGAGAATACCTAACTTACAGTACGGACCGAGAATACGATATTTGTGAGACCTTTATTAAATCTCTTCGCCGTCTGACGGGTTCGAAAACGATTTTTATTCACGCGGAACGGCTTCAAAAACGCAAAACGAGTCAATTGGAAATCATTGTTAACTCGTTAACACGTTTTAATGCACAACTTAAAGTAAAATGAATTTTAAAACTTTTATTTGCTATGTTAGCATACAGTAAAATACAATCAGCTAAACTGACCAATCATAGCGTGCGTAGTAACTTTAATAAAATTCGATATTACCATCAATGAAAACTCCGATTTTCAGTTTTTTAGCTTCAGCTTCTCGAGCTATACCTCTTACTTACCGAGTTCGAGGTCCGTGCTGTAAGTTACGGACCGAGCTTTTTCCCCTTCGATTTATGGCCCAAGCGCAAAGCGCGCGGGTCATATATCGAAGGGGAAAAAAACGAGGATCCGTAACTTACAGTGCGGACCGAGAAGACGAGGTTAGTAAGATATTGATTATATCTCCACTGTGTGCCTGACGGGTTCGGAAACGATTTCTATTCACGCGGACTCGGAAAGGCTTCAAATTTCTCACGCAACTCGAAAGCAAAACGAGTCAGTTTGAAACTGTTTTTAAGTCGCTATCACACTTTATCACATAATTTAGCATGACGGGACGCACGGGGCTTCTACTGTAAGTACCGCAGAGAAATGGTAGGAAATTTTCCTAGTATTCCTTACATACTCTCGCTAGGGTTCTTCGTCTTGCGGCCAGGGAAGGCATCATAATCTGTTTCAGTGACATGTCGATGATATTAAATAAAAAATAAACCAGAAAGGGCCGATGGAATATGAGACAAGCTTTAAAATGAAGTCACGGTATTAATAGTCCTTTAAAAGTGAATTGTGCGTTCGAGTCATTCCCGATGCTTTCAAATGATGGCGGACTCCACCGACGCCAATAATCTGGAACAAAACAAGGTCATTATATATCGGATCACGTCTAAACACACGTGAAGAAAGACTTGGGCAGGAAAAAAACGTGGGCGGACAAAACCGGGGAATGCCGATAAATCAAGTAATCCCCCGAAAACGAACGAATTACACAACATGAACCTTCCTCTGCTTCTCCCCCTGAACCAAGTTCAGATCTACAAACTGAACTTAAAGATGCCAAAGTGCCTACGAATGGAAGTTAAGTGCGGCGAGCAGACGTAAATGTCTTGTTTACGCAATGAAAGCCATCACAATAAACTCTGAGCTTGCATCGAGATGCTTGTCTGGGCGTAAAGGAGCGTTTGATTAATCAATCTAACACAGATCTTAAGGAATAAAAACCCAGATGATCTAGAATACTTATCTGAGTATGTCATTGGCAGTGGGAGCCACGTGCAGTATTGTCATGCTCGGCAATTGAAGTTATTGGGTAGAAAATATCGCACAATTACACAGCCGAGGGCAAAAAAAAAAAAAAAAAAAAAAAAAAAAAAAGCGCGAGGAGAAACTTAATACATGGCGGTAAGTAACGACCTCCGAAAGAAGTGAGCCCACCCGCCATCCCCTGAAAATAGAGGAACTAAGGTTCAAAAGTATAATTATTTTTTCAATCAATAACCTAAATAACGTACGATAAACTGATGACGATTTAACTAAGGAAGGTATAGGTTATTCCAGGAGGCGTCATGAAGCGCCTTGGTAAAACAAACCCCGCAAAATTTTCATCAAGTAACAAGGTACTAACAGGACCTTGTCTTCAAATTGAAATTACTAAAATTGACAACTTTGCATCATTATTAACAGGAACGTATAAAAAGAACGTTTAATCATATTGAAATTAAAAACTCGACCAGAGCAGTTAATTATTTGTAAAGCAGACTAACGTAGCAGTGCATCAGAAACAGTAAAAATAGTTTGAGGTATCTTACATCACGGTCTACATATAAAGTGCCCACTCATGTGCCAGCAACATAAATTTCAACTGATCGAAGAATTTCTAAACGATTTATAAAAACTCAGTGTTTCTACGAATTACACCCACAGCCTTAGAGGAATACAGCCCTGTTCTCATAGAATTTAGAGATGCACGTTTAGAGCTGCGCCACACTAGCGTTTTAGGTGCGGGGATCCCAACCAATGCTTACCTAACTTTTTTAAAAACTCTACTTTTAGCCCTCCACCAAATCTACAAACGTGCATTTCGCTTGTGGAAAACTATTGATTGGCGCAGTGTTTGGGTTGGACATTCTTGCCAGTATCAACTTTCTTTTCTCTCGTAAGTTCTCGCCCGTTTAGAAATGCGCCATACTCGCGTTTTAGGTGCAGGGCAGTCCCAACCAATGCTTACCTAACTTTTTAAAAATGCTACTTTTAGCCTTGCTTAAAATCTACACACATGTATTTCACTTGTGGAAGTCTATGGATTTCGACAGTGCTTAGGTTGGACATTCTTACCCATATCAGCTTTCTTTTCTCTTGTAAGTTCTCGCACGTTTAGAGATGCGCCACACTCGCATTTTAGGTGCAGGGATCCCAACCAATGCTTACCTAACCTTTTACCGATGCTGCTTTTAGCCCTCCCCCAAATCTACACACGTGTATTTCAAATGTGGAAGCCTATCGATTCGTACAGTGCTTGGGCGAGTGATTCTCGCCCATATCAACTTTCTTTTCTCTCGTAAGTTCTCGCACGTTTAGAGATGCGCCACACTCGCGTTTTAGGCGCAGGGATCGAAACTAATGCCTAACTTTTTAAAGGTGGTGCTTTTAGCCCTCCCCCAAATCCAAACACGTGTATTTCACTTGTTGAAGTCTTTTGATTTGGACAGTGCCTGGGTGAGAGATTCTCGCCCATATCAACTTTCTTTTCTCTCGTAAGTTCTCGCGCGTTTAGAGATATGCCACACTCGCGTTTTAGGTTCGGGGATCCCAACCAATGCTTACCTAACTTTTTAAAGATGCTACTTTTAGCCCCGCCCCAAATCTACACAAGTGTTTTTCACTTGTGGAAAACTATCGATTTGCACAGTCTTTGGGTTGGAGATTTCCGCTCATATCAACTTTCTTATCTCTTGTAAGCTCTCGAGCGTTTAGAGATGCGCCACACTCGCGTTTTAGGTTCCGGAATCCCAATCAATGCTTACCTAACTTTTTGAAGATGTTGCTCTTAGCCCTCCCCCAAATCGTCACACGTTTATTTCACCTGTGGAAGTCTATCGATTTGAGAAATGCTTGGGTGAGAGATTCACGCCAATATACACTTTTCTTTCTCTTGTGAGTTCTCGCTGGTTTAGAGATGCGCCACACCCGAGTTTTGGGTGCTGTGATCCCAAACAATGCTTACCCAACTTTGTAAAGATGCTACTTTGAGCTTTGCCCAAAATTTAGACACGTGTGTTTCACTTGTGGAAGTCTGTCGATTTGGACAGTACTTGGGTTGGACATTCTCGCCCATATCAACTTTCCTTTCTCTCGTAAGTACGTAAGTTCTCGCGCGTTTAGAGATACGCCTCACTCGAGTTTTAGGGGCAGGGATCCCAACCAATGTTTACCTCACTTTTTAAAGATGCGATTTTTAGCCCTCCGCCAAATCTACACACGTGTATTTCACTTGTTAAAGTCTTTCGATTTAAACAGTGCTTGGTTGAGAGATTCTCGCCTATATCAACTTTCTTTTCTCTGGGAAGTTCTCGCGCGTTTAGAGATGCGCCACACTTGCGTTTTAGGTGCGGGATCTTAACCAATGCTTATCTACTTTTTTAAAGATGCTGCTTTTAGCCCTCCCCCAAATCTACACACGTGTATTTCAAATGTGGAAGCCTATCGATTCGTACAGTGCTTGGGCGAGTGATTCTCGCCCATATCAACTTTCTTTTCTCTCGTAAGTTCTCGCGCGATAAGAGATGCGCCACGCTTGCATTTTAAGTGCAGGGATTCCAACCAATGCCTACCTAACCTTTTAAAGATGCTGCTTTTAACCCTTCTTCAAATCTACACACGTGTATTTCACTTGTGGAAGGCTATCAATTGGGACAGTGCTTGGGTGAGCGATTCTCGCCCATATCAACTTTCTTTTCTCTCGTAAATTCTCGCGCGTTTAGAGATGCGCCACACCTACGTTTTAGGTGCAGGAATCCCAGCCAATGCTTTTTTTACTTTTTGAAGATGCTACTTGTAGCCCTCCCCCAAATCTACACACGTGTATTTCACTTGTTGATGTCTTTCGATTTGGACAGTGCTCGGGTGAAAGATTGTCGCCCATATTAACTTTCTTTTCTCTCGGAAGTTCTCGTGCGTTTAGAGATGCGCCATCACTTGTGTTTTAGGTGCGGGAATCCCAACCATTGCTTATCTAACTCTTTACAGATGCTGCTTTTAGCCCTGCCCCTTATCTACCCACGTGTTTTTCACTTGTGGAAAACTATCGATTTGCACAGTGTTTGGGTGAGAGATTCTCTCCCATATCAAATTTCTTTTCTCTCGTAAGTTCTCGCGCGTTTAGAGTTGTGCCACAATCGGGTTTTAGCTGCTGGTATCCCAATCAATGCTTACCTAACCTTTTAAAGATGCTACTTTTAACCCTTCCCCAAATTTACACGCGTGTATTTCACTTGTGGAAGTCTTTCGATTTGGAGAGTGCTTGGGTGAGAGATTCTCGCCAATATCAACTTTCTTTTCTCTTGGAAATTCTCGTCCGCTTAGAGATGCGCCACACTCGCGTTTTAGGTGCGGGAATCCCAACCAATGCTTACCTAACTTTTTAAAGATGCTACTTTTAGCCCTGCCCCAAATGTACCCACGTGTTTTTTACTTGTGGAAAAGTATCGATTTGCATAGTGTTTTGGTTGGAGGTTCCCGCCCATATCAATATTCTTTTCTCTCGTAAGTTTTCGCGCGTTTAGAGGTACGCCACACTCGAGGATTAGGTCCAGGTAGAATAAAAATAAAAATTATCGGTAACTCTATATTGCTTAAGAAAAATAGGCGAAGGCAAGTAAATTTAGCTAACCATGGCCAAACCAAATACCCTAGGAAAGAAAAAAAAATGGAGAAGTTTTCTGGTATTACGTTTAAAAGGTTTTTGATTTCTGCTATTCGGAGGCACCCGCCATATAACCATAAGTAAACTGAATTGAGTAGTTGTTAAATCCGTTTGTGGGCATAAAGCTGTCGTTTCAGTTTTCTTTTTAGAGATGATGGAAGATCTCTTTGATTCCTGGCACCTAACAACGCTTCTAAGGTGTTGAAAGGAAATATATTTCTTTGAAAGAAATATACTTAAGTTCTTCAAGAGTTAGTTGGGACCACAGCAATGTAGTCCATGCAATACCGTTGTTGAGCGCTTCGGGATATGTAACAAAATCGTGATATTGATTTTTCCGTCGTGCGTGACAATATAGGAACATGTTACATATCCTTTCTGGTTCATCCAGGCTGAAGTCCATGCAATACAATTGCTGAGTACTTCGGGATATGTAACAAAATCGTCATAGTTATTTTTCCGTCATGCGTGACATTATAGGAAAATGTTACATATCCTTTTCTGGTTCATCCAGGCTGAAGTCCATGCAATACAGTTGCTGAGCGCTTCGGGATATGTAACAAAATCGTCATAGTTATTTTTCCGTCATGCGTGAAATTATAGGAACATGTTACATATCCTTTCTGGTTCATCCAGGCTGAAGTCCATGCAATAACGTTGCTGAGTGCTTCGGGATATGTAACAAAATCGCCATAGTTATTTTTCCGTCATGCGTGAAATTATAGGAACATGTTACATATCCTTTCTGGTTCATCCAGGCTGAAGTCCATGCAATACAGTTGCTGAGTGCTTCGGGATATGTAACAAAATCCTGATAGTGATTTTTCCGTCGTGCTGTTTCCAGAATCGCTCGGCATTTCTCGTAAAGAATTACATCATGTACTCGAGATTTTTAACGCTCTTGAGAGCTTTAACATAATTTTTGAGATAATTTCCTGACTGCCCATAACATTAACTGATTTTCAAAGTGTTGGTGCACATGATCTTCGAATTCGAATACAAGAAAATTCAGATTATTTTTGGAATCGCTAAGCAACAAACATGTATGCAGAGAATACCCTAAACAGGTTTCAATCAGGCTTTCCACGGAAAATCTGAGAACATTTCTGACTCTCGGGCATTTCTGGGCTGCTGGGCATAGTCACTTCGCTTACTGAATAATAGTGATAACTGAGATTAGCGAAAACGTTTCATCTATACGTGCTCCGTAGCTTTACAAGAGTAAGAAATGTATCAAAAAGTCTAAGTTTTAAACTGGCGTTTGCGCCCCAATCTAGAAAACACATTGTTTCAACGTTATTTTTTCTTTTAATCCAAATTCTTCACGTCAGTCACGCGATTTCCCGAATCGCCGACTATTAAAATGTTTTGTATCTTTCTGACACGATGGAATTGTGTTATGGTAAATATAATTTCACACTTTAGGATTATGACACATTCGTGCAAAACTTGACGCGTTTTGTGGAACATAAGTGATCACCGACAGGGATATGATTACACTGGAATGTTGTAAGCCACTGGATATCCCGTGGAGATGTAGGACTAAAAGTTCTACATCTCCACGGGATCCCAGGTCTGTTTTTTGGTTGCTAAGAACGTCTGGCTCGTTATGATCACCTTAAATCAGTGTTATTCATTTTCCTCGTTGTCGAAATATGAGGGAAATTGCATGTATATGTACATTTTACCGAACCAAAATTCACAATTAGCCAATCAGAAGCCTTGTCTACTGTCCTGATATCCCATCGATATCAAGTCACTGACCTGATATGGCTACGATATCGTGCTCACGTGGTCAAATTTGGGTACAGTAAATACCTAATCGTACCT
Source organism: Orbicella faveolata (assembly GCF_042242905.1). NCBI lineage: Eukaryota > Metazoa > Cnidaria > Anthozoa > Scleractinia > Merulinidae > Orbicella > Orbicella faveolata. Next base: position 10,914,442 of record NW_028301541.1, read on the forward strand.
TTTCGGTACGCTTTGGAGGCAAATCAGTCTCGTTTGGTCTCGTATTTTAACGAGACGCATGAGTATTTTGGTTCGACAACGTCTCGTTAACCACGGGTCATAGCTCGACCAAACTCTCCCAATTTTCCGCCGAAGCGTACCAAAGAGGTACAATTAGTTATAAGTAGCCCTCTTTATAGTTTTGTTTACATAGATATCATCGATGTGTAGCCAATAAGAAGTCTTTATTGATTAATCATTGTTACTAATAGGACTATTACAGAAGTGGCAGAATGTTGGTAAAAATGGCGGAGGCGATTGGTCGGCTCGTGTTGGCAGGAAGAGAGTTAACTCGACTCGCAGGGTAAGTGTACAAAAGGAACCAATTGAAAGTTTTTGTTTTAGGCCCATCTACCAGTAAACAAATGTTACTTCCGATTATGAGCCCCTCCTCCTCTAATTAAATACCAATATGTGAAAAACGTCTTGCGAACGTTTCGAAACATTTTACATTCCCTCTCCTGGATGTAAGCCCCTTTATAAGCCCCTTTATAAGCCTATCCAAAACCCCTTACGAAGTTGTATAAAACCACGGCTTATAAGGGGCAGTTTATGTTAGCTAATTAAAGCAAGTTTGGACGCAAACCTTACACACTAAGGATCCAAATCACCAGCAGTGCTATGCAGGAGTCAGCCAGTTACTCCAATTCCTACCTTGATCAAGTTGTACTACCTACATGTACAATTCTGTTTTTGCTTTGCCGTTTAGGTACACTTCCAGAGTATCTGAACTAATGAATGTATTAAGAGACCTCAATAAAGGCAAATATCAGCGAACAATGATTTCAAGTCAGTCAAGAGGAGACAATGCAACGCAAGGTACAAAATAAAGAAATATCCATCGTGACATGTCCGCTTACTTAAGGGGTTACAGTGTATTATTTAGCTTCAAATGGCGTTATATAATGTTACACGTTAGTCTTAGATGATTCTGGTACATTCTTCAAACTGGTATTAGGAACGAAAGCGGGACATTTAAGAGTCGTTGATGGCGTATCTTTATTCGTATTCCTATTAATTTTTCCAGTCTGTTTCATTTTGGGTTTTATCACCCTCAAGAGTTACTCTGTTTGGTTTATTAGACTAGTAAATTGTAAAAATAATGCTGCCTTTGGGGGTTGTGTGGTCCCTTTCTGTGTGAAATCCGATGCACTTAGAATTTTACATCACGTGTTCAAGGTGATTGTGTTATTTTTCTTTCAGACAAGATTCCCAAAGACCCGTTGGTTCCCAATCAAGGGGAAATAATCGAAACTGATCACCTAATCAGGTAATGAACAAGTACAGTAAATACACCGTTTTCATTGTGATAAAACAAGGCCTGACCTGTTCAGTTAAGCGTGATGTTTTTGTAATGGGCTTACAGTATCAACAGAGACTGCCTGCAGTGATGTGTTAAGGTGTATTGGCTTTTAATAAAAGGTTGCCAGTCATTCTTGTGTTGGTTTCGTTTTAGATTTGAACATGTTCCGTTGGTTACACCAAATGGGGATGTTCTTGTGAATGACCTTTCGTTTGAGGTAAATAATTTATTGGTGGCTTTTGACTCACAATTGACAGCTTTTGTTTCGTTTTTGACAGAGCAGTTTTCAGTTTGTTAAAACCAAACGTAAGGCCGCGTCCTCACTACGCGGGAGGAATTTGAAAACGCACCAACCACCGTTCATTTTGAATTTGTGTTTGAGGAAAACTCGGCCAGGAAAATCCCACAATCATCGTGACATCATTGTTTTTGAAAAGCTCCGTTTTCTTATTTTTCCGTACTCGCTAAAACGCAAAGCCGGCGTTTTAAAATTTCTTCGGGTTGAAGAGCGTTTGCGAAAAGCTCCGTTTTCTAGACAGATTAGTGTGGACGGTAGTCTTAAACGTGAAAACAAAGCTGCGTTTTCCTTCTCCGGCGCAGTGTGTACTGGGCCTAAAGTAATCACTTTGGCCAATCAAAAAGGACTTAGACAATCCAGGAAACCACTCAAAACTCGATGCAAATACACGTAGCTGACGCGAAGCGCGGGGAAACGTGTGCTTTCTATTTTGAGCCCGTTTTGCATATTTTCGCGAGTTCTCATTGGTTCACTCGTCATTTTTGCTTGATTTTAAGTCGGTATAGTTAATGTGCTGTATATTTTCTCTTCAGGTTCGCTCTGGGATGAATGTGTTAGTTTGTGGTCCAAACGGATGTGGAAAGAGTTCGTTGTTTAGAATTCTAGGAGAGGTAAGATTGCTCAAAGAACGGTTTTCCGTTTCTGGGATAAACTCTGAAGATGACTTCCGCTCAGGTTGTCGAAACGTCAGTCACCAACAACAGTTCTCTTCAGAACTACCCTCACCCGGACGATCACACTATACGAACTTGGGTCCAAACCATTTACTATATAACCCAAATTGTTTTTAAGAACATGGCGTGCCATTAGTGTAAAGCTGTGCACTTTAGCGGATTTTTATTGTGAGTATCAAAAGATTTTCAAGCCTTTAGCGGAAGTCACGATTGAAAGTAGTCTTAAAGAACGTGGTCTTTAACTTGTAGCGTGACAACCTAAGACAGTGAACATGACGTGGCAAGCGTGACTTAAGTTGTTTTACCTTGGAGCGCGGTTTCGCGGCCGTTTATTGTTTAGTTGAATTCAAGAAAGGATTAGGCAGTGTTAGTGGAAAAATGTTCATTTATTAGTATGTCTCTTTCCTAATAGTTGTGGCCACTGTTTGGCGGTAAACTGGTGAAACCAAACAAGAGCAAGCTTTTCTACGTTCCACAGGTAAATATTTTCAAAGAAACGCTTAGAAACGCTCCAGAATCTTTCTTTGTCATTTCTGATAGCTTCTTGAAACTTTTGTTGTTAGTATAATTTTCAGTGAAGTGTGTCGACTTAACTTTGCTTTTACGGTATTGTACGCTTTAGTAACAACATTACATAGTATAAAATGTCCTAAAATTAACTCTCAGTTAATTTTTGAAATAAGCGTCTCTTTTAGCCACGTGTTGTAAGAACAATTTCACATTATCGAGTTATACCTAAGTTGAAAAGAGTTTTGTGTCTCGAGACGGATTGTCGCAAGACTCGAGTCGAGAAAGAGCACTTTTTGGGAATTTGCTTCGTAAAGGCCTTCCCAAAACGTTTATTATTGTTCGGAGAGAAACTGAATAAGATTTAAGAGTTAGAACAGTCCTCGAAAGATCATCGAAAGTCTTGCCATCAATGTGCTGAAAGGTAATCTTTACCCACGTCTTGGGCAGCCAAAACGAAGGAAAAGGAAAACTGAAATGGTTGTCACTGTGAAAAGAACGGTTTTTCGCGGATTACGTCTGATGACGTTGAAAAATCTTTGCATTTCACCTTGTTGCTTTTGGTTATGAGTATTGTTCTTTCTTGTCTTATAGCGTCCATATATGACCCTCGGGACATTACGGGATCAAGTGATATACCCCGACACTAAAGAAGACTTGCTCAGGAAAGGCCTCAGCGATCACGATCTTGAAGATTATCTCAACCAGGTAAGTGAAGCAGCCACGTTAATCCTTTAATCTTCGATGTTAACAATCTTTTGGAGCAGCCTAGGAGAGCTTAACCTCGTACGCGGTCGAGAAACGTGCGATCTGATTAGAAGTCCGAAAATATCGGACTTCCGGTTGAATTGCGCATGTCTGTCTGAGAAACACATGGTTCAATAGAGACGCTGGTGTTTTATTTCCGCTCGTTTCCATTGTTTTTAAAACCAATCAAAATCGAACCTGTGACGGAGCTTCGTTTCGTCAAGCATGCGCAGGAAGGAACGAAGACTCGAGGAACGAGATTGAGGAGAACTAATCGGAAGAGATACATGTAACATTTTACTGTGCGCCAAACTGTTGTGTCTTTGAAGGTTTTGTTGTCACTTTCTAACAACGTTTTGACAGCTGTTTGATTACTTTTGTTTTGAATTGGCCAATCAAATAGTAAGAACAGTGTGAGGCGCAGTTGTCAAGTTCCAAATTCGCTCTCTGACAATTGTCAACTCTGCCTCCTCCCTGTTCGTATTTAAATTGGCAATTGAAAAAGAAAGCGATAAGAAAGTTGTGTAGACGATGTCACAAAGTGGTCAAAGATTTATGAAAGATCTCGTGGTCAGCGGTAAAACGCGCAGAACTGTAACCAATCCACGATCCATACAGCGATATTATCACTGGAATTTACAGGGCCAAATCTCAGACGCACAGTCTCTCGAAAAGGGGAAAAGCCTAAACCGCTTTTTATCTCCGATGTGTTTTTGCGACTCATGTCTTTGGTAATGTGTGTTTCAGGTTCACCTTGGTAATATTCTTGAGCGAGAAGGCAGCTGGGACACAATTCAGGTATACTTATAGAAGCTGTAAATCTCTTTTCTTTTTTTATGAAATAAAGGTCTGGACAACGCATGGCGCCGCTTCGATAATTCACGCGCGGAAGCGAATCAGTTTAAGCGAAGCAGTGTTTCTGGGTATTTCTTTTAATATCACTGCGATAATAATGTTTTGGAAAATTTCAAAGATATGATTGTATTCTATAACTATTAAGCTTTCAGAAAATGATGGGGTTTTCTTTCAAAGCGCCAGCATAAGAGCGATTTCCAAACACTGTCAATCCACCTACCATGATACCTTAATAAGAGATTTATTACACGACCGAAACTAACCGAAAATCTTCAAGAGTAGTCTTGCCGGATCATTCGGGACAGCGCCCGGTCCAATTACTTAGCAAACATTGGACCGACATTAGAGGAATCTGATTGGTTGATTTTAGTTACTGCGCCCCTGACCTAACTGTCGTGTAATAGATATGGGTTATTGACTAAGCGTGAGGTCAAGTTGGCTGGATATTGGCGTGTTTACGGACCGAGACGGAGAACAAGACAGGACAAGCTTGGTCAATAAAGGATTTATTATAGGGGATAAAGAACACCACAAAATGACCTTCGGGAAAATTTTTCTTGCGGGGCACAGTGCGTGATCCTAAACGGGTAAGATAGCTCCATCTTGCCCGCTTGGGTAGCCAATCACAGCGTAGGATTTGGTTCATCTTGCCCGCTCGCGGAGCTAGCCATATGATAAAGCAGCTTCTTGCATCAGTTTGTATTTTTTAATATTATTATTATTTGTTTAGGACTGGATGGATGTTCTAAGTGGTGGCGAGAAACAAAGAATGGCTGTAAGTATATTGTAGGGATTTCTCCTCGTTTGTATGAGTTTGAACGCGTAACTAAGGATCATTTCGGTCAGGTCGAGGTTAGCATTATCGTTCTCTGTTTGAAGAAGGGCTAAGTTAAATATGTTCTCTTCTGCTGTGCTCTCAGTGAAGACAACCTGAAAAATATCGGATCCTCTTAGTAGTTTTTAGCCGCCGACCGGTTAGCTCAGTGGTAGAGCACTGGACTAGCGTGTGGGAGGTCGCGGGTTCAAACCCCGGCCGGACCAACACTCAGGGTCTTAAAATAATTGAGGAGAAAGTGCTGCCTTTGTAATGACATCTGCAAATGGTTAGACTTTCTAGTCTTCTCGGATAAGGACTATAAACCATAGGCCCTGTCTCACAACTCTTCATAATTAATTCTGTGGGACGTAAAAGAACCCACACACTGATCGAAAAGAGTAAGGGACGTAGTTCCCGGTGTGATGGTCTCTCTCTCATCTGATGGTTAAATGCTCGGAGATATCAGCTGCATAAGCTACTCTGAAATCCGAGGTTAAGTAAAGTAATGTATGTATGTATGCTGGACCTTTAAGAGGTGGCTTTGTTTTTATTCCCTTGTTGTAGTTGGTCTGAGATACTTTTACTCGAACCATAAGGTTGATTGGCGCTGTTTTTTATTACATTGTATTAGATGGCTCGTCTGTTCTACCATAAGCCTCAGTTTGCTATTCTTGATGAGTGTACAAGCGCTGTTAGCGTGGATGTGGAGGGCTTCATGTACACTCGTTGTAGAGAGGTAACTTAATTTAGTGCATAATGTAAGACTTAACAGTACAGTGGAACCCCGTTAATACGACCACCTTCGGGCCATGAAAAATTGGTCGCATTAACGGGGTGGTCGTATTAAAAGGGTTCTTTAAATAAGAAAATGACTGACGGAGCTTTTGTTCGGGCCAGAATAAAGTGACCGTAATAACGAGGTGGTCGTATTAACGGAGTGGTCGTAAGGCGGGGTTTCCACTGTACTTAGTTAAAGGAATTTGGGGAGCAGGGATGGCGCAGTGGTGAGAGCGCTCGCTTCCCACTAATGTGGCCCGGGTTCGATGCCGGTCAGGTGCTATAAGCGATTGAGTTTGTTGTTGGTTCTCGCCTTGCTCCAAGGGTTTTTCTCTGGGTTCTCCGGTTTTCCTCCCTCTACAAACGGAAAAACGCTCCAAATTCCAATTTGACCAAGATAGAGGACCTGCATGTAAACCAGCTACTACTGAGGCTTCAAAGGAATCTTGGTCAAGCTTGAAATCACTGGTCGCTTGTTCATATTGTGATCTATTTGCATACTCGCGATAGCTACTCATCGATGAAATGTAACCATCGTCATTAGGTTCCCAGTGATGCAGGTATATTGCTAACATTCTCGAAATTATGTTTTGGCAGAAATATTCGGCGATCAATGTCTAATGTATACATGTACGTTCTCTTTAACACGTTTAGGTTGGAATTACACTGTTCACTGTTTCACATCGCAAGTCGCTGTGGAAATACCACGAGGTTTGCATTCATATTGTTTTCATTTTATCTCGTCTACAGTTGTGTCAGATTATATTAGCCTTGTTAGTATCGACTCCTTTTCCAACGTATACCCTCCATGTGTTCTGTTACAAATGTGCGTCAAACTAAGGAAATTAACTTTTCTTTTAACGATTGTTCATGGAAGGAGCAATTCCCGCTTTTAATCATTTTCGTTGAGGCCGGCGCGAAGCTCTTCTACTGGCCCAGTGAATAAGCTGATGGTAGGCAAACTTTAATCATAAACTTCAAAGCGAGGTGACGCTTAGGGAGCGTGCATGGCGGTGTTTCTCTATATCTGATGCAGTTATGTCTTTATCTCCATTTCCTTAGTATGTCCTTTATATGGATGGACGAGGCTCTTACGAATACAAGCCAATTGATTCTGCAACTACAGAGTTTGGTTCTTAGAATGTTTCTTACCACTGGACTGGTGCCTTCAATTCTGATCTAGCGTTCATTTGATTGATCTTATTCTCCAATGCTACTACAATGGAAAAACAGAACGACTTAACCTACATCCCGTGAAACAACGTTCTACTCTTCACAAACACCATATTGGACGCCAAAACCTGTCCTGTTGTGAGACGCTCAGTACATTCAGCTATTACAACGGTGTTTTACAACATCACTTATGCTCACGGAAAAGTCTTCTTTACAAGTATAGTCTGGGCCTTATTTTCGAAAATTATTTACAGTGTAGCTTGTTTGAAAATAAGGATGTCACAATCGTTTCTCCCATGCACGTCGCTTTCAGCGACGGAAACCAAAGAAACCGGATGCTGTACGGACTGTATTCTAATGTAGTAAGAAGGCTTGTCGAACACACCTGGACTGAAAAAGAGACCTCGAAAGATTCTGCGTGAAGTCTTTCAGAACTCATGATATAAAGTGGTTTTTATGGATCAAGTATTTTTTAAATGCTATTGGAAGGACTTCGCACGCTGCAGGGATCAGCTGAGCAGAGCTGGTGCACGGTTTAATGATGGTTCGTTTTTAAGGATGTGTGGTAAATTCATGCCTTGTATTATCTTATTTACACATCAGCTCTCTGGAATTTCGCGGGTTAGAACTGCTCTTGCTTGGTCTTAAGGTCAACTGAGCTTTGTGGCTGGAGAAAAAGAAAATCAAGCAAACCATTTATATGTATGATAAAATATTTGACCATATTATCGCGGGTATTTGCAAAGTAACCTTCACACTGGTCTGAACAATCTACAGGAGGTGGCTCAGAGAAGGTGAAGACATATTTTAAATTCACACACAGCTTAATGTACTGTTTGTAACTTACAGGGACTCAAAAATAATTTTTGAAAGATTCACCGCTTGAATAACATATGGTATGGTAGTACTTTTCCAACACAGTTGTAACCTTCGTAATAAAAGAGGAAATTTCCCCTTTAAGAATACTACAGCGAATCCTCTCTGTAACGCCCCGTCCACCCCACGCCGGAGGAATTTGAAAACGCAACAATCACCGGTCATTTTGGAGTTGTGTTTGAGGAAAACTCGTTCAGGGAAATCACGTGACGCCATCGTTTTCGGATGTTTTTGTTTTCAAAACGTTTTCTGTCCACACAAACTCAAAGCTGACGTTTCCAAATCCTTCGGTTTGAAGGGCGTGATAGATTAGGGTGGACGGTAGGCCTAACCGTAGAAATAAAGCTGCCTTTTCAAATTCCGCCTGTTTGAAGAGCGTTTTCAAAAGGCTCCGTTTTCGTGACGGATTAGTGTGAAAGGTAGGCCTGACCGTAGGAATAAAGCTGCGTTTTCAAATTCCTCTGGCATAGAGTGGGCGGGGCGTAAATAACCCTCCATCGCCTCAAAACCCTGTGTTATAATTTCAAAGGGGAAATCGTACCTGCAACGGGATACTAACGGGATACTGGAGATGGAATAGTCGATACCCCAGGAGGGACTACATTAAGCAACGTACGATATATTGCTGGAGAAAAATGAGGGTTGAGGTAGCGATAGACTCTACATAAATGACGCTGTGATGACTTTCAAATGTATTCATAATCTTGTTCCAGACTACTTGATTGACAAATTCATTTTCCGATCTCAAATCGCTACAAGAAACACCAGACAGAGTAATGACTTAAACATTCCACGTTGCCTACTGGCTACCGGACAAAGATCATTTGCATATCGCGGAGCAAAAATCTGGAATGAGCTGAGTGATGATTTGAAAAGTTTACCTTCTGTGAAAGCTTTTAAGGGACACTTGACCAAACATATTTTAAATGTTAATAATGTAAATTCTTAATATTCGATTTTAAACTTTGTAAATTTTTAAATCTTTAATACTGTAATTAATTTTAGACTCCTTTCCCAGTTTGTTTATTCATTTTAATTGACGTATTTTTATCTTTTTTATTCATTTTGTAACTGAAAAGCCCCTTTGGGGAGTTGCAAATAAAGTATGTATGTATGTTATGTTACAGGGGCGGGGCAGAAGACTCCTGAAATTTTCGTATAGGCATCATCCAACAAAAAATGACGTCACATCCGGTTTAAACTGCGCTTCGCGGCTCGCTTCACAAAGCGAGAAAATGGCGTTTCAATTACTCATGATTTCCCTCTATTTGTAAACCATCAGTTTCGTTTCATTTTATATTGAGTATGGAAGGATGTTGCAGACACATTACTTCGACTTTTGAAGCAAAAATTTCGGGAAAAGAGAAAAGTTTATTATTGTTTTGAAGCAAAATAACGGAGAGCCTTCCGTCATCGTCGGGCGAATTTTACACATTTGCAAAACTGGTGTTGTTCCGACTTTGGTTCTTGTTCGTGATTTAGTGATAACAATAAGTGCAATAGCCTATAATGTTAACAACAACCTGAATGAAGTATTGCTGGCCATAGTTTGCACTGTGAACTACGGGAACATAATTAACAGAAGCCGTTTCGGCGTCGACAAAATCTGGATCGGATCGCACCGGATCACGGATCGGATCACGGACCGGATCACGGATCGGATCACGGATCGGATCACGGATCGGATCAAGGAAAAAAAATTCAAAATTCAAGATTCAAAATTCAAAAGTTTGTTGAGCAAATTACACTAGAGTGACTACTGTGAGCAGAACGTTTTATTTAATTCTGGTGTGATATTCCTTTATTCTTTTATAATATCAAGCCAACTGGGAGCTGGTCACAGATGAATTTTTTTCAGGCTGTTGGGTTTTGATTGCGATGATCAATCATGTCTTCATATCTTTCTCCGCAGTTCAGATAAATGATATTTCGTATATTCGCTTGCATCAAAGGTAAACTGTCATAAAACGCGTCAGCATGGTAATAATAGGACGAACGTATGAATCAAAACACAAAAACTAAAAACACTAATAATATTAAACACCTGATGATTTCAAACAATTTCCGTTTCTGAGACAAGTCTATACTTTTACAAGATGTGAGTTTGGAATACGATATTTCGTACTGGAATAAAAGGAAACAGACCATTTGTATTTCAAGGAAATATAGCTGTTTTACAAAAAAATATAGGAATAACATCGATAGTGTGAACGATAACGCAACCCGAGAATAGACAACATTTTAGGAGTTACATCACGATTTTTGAAGTCATTTTTAGGGTCGTAAAGAGTTGCCCTTATATGGAATAAAACCTTAAAATGATCGTGTTCTAGGATAGAAAGCACTTAAGAGGCAAGAACAAATCAAAACGGAATGAGGATCGTTAAGGATGGCAAAGATTAACGAGGACTACAAATGACGAACTTGAAAAACTAGGCTAGTTTTTTCAAGATGCGCAAATCGTGACGTACTCCTTTAAAGCAAGTCATGTCCTTAAGCTTTCGTACGTAAGCTTTCTCATTAACTGTAACGCTCACATTTGACACGAAAAAGTAGCCGAGAATTAGCTACTGATACTAACAACAATTTCAAAAACGAGAATGGGAGGTTCACGTAAGTTTCAAGCCAGCTAACGATCAAATATAACTACATCTGCCTGTTCATTACAATTTAAATTCGTCGTAAATTAGGCGCTTATGTGGCTTTTTAAATGACCTCTTGTCATTCTCTTTAATTAACATGTCATTGCGTCAAATTCGGGATTCTTATTTTTATTCAACATATTTTAGTTTTCCACTTTTATTTTTTATTTATTATTATCTTATAAACGATTCGATTTTTTTTTTCTTTAAAACGTTTTTTTTTTTTCTGTGATCCGATCCGTGATCCGATCCGCGATCCGATCCGTGATCCGGTCCGGTCCGGTCCGATCCAGGTTTTGTCGACGCCGGGCCCGATATAAAGGATTACAGCGAGCTATTCAAAATCAAAAGAACTTCTTTTCAAAACCTCTAACCGCCTTCAAATTCCAGGCCCGAAATAAAGGATTACAGCGAGCTATTCAAAATCAAAAGAACTTCTTTTCAAAACCCGTAACCGCCTTCAAATTCCAGGCCCGATATAAAGGATTACAGCGAACTATTCGAAATCAAAAGAACTTCTTTTCAAAACCCGTAACCGCCTTCAAATTCCAGGCCTGATATAAAGGATTACAGCTAGCTATTCAAAATCAAAAAAACTTCTTTTCAAAAACCGTAACCGCCTTCAAATTCCAGACCTGATATAAAGGATCACAGCGAGCTATTCAAAATCAAAAGAACTTCTTTTCAAAAATCGTAACCGCCTTCAAATTCCAGACCTGATATAAAGGATTACAGCGAGCTACTCAAAATCAAAACAATTTTTTTTCATAAACCGTAACCGCCTTCAAATTCCAGACCTGGATTACAACGAGCTATCATAGCCAGAAATTCCGAACCAAAGTGGTTGGTGCTTATTTATGCTCCGTCGTTATGCTCCAGTATACATGTCAGCCTGTCAATAAAGCTAGCGTGTGATTGGCCCGTCTGTTAAAGCCGAAGCTGTAGTCAAACCAAAATGGCGTCGCGCGATAGACCGTCTAGAGGCTACTTCTCGGTCTTAAATTCGATCTCATCCGCGGACGCCGACTTTGGCCAGCCAAAAATAATCAAGTACAGAAGATCGTCGTATTGGGAAGTTGAAAGGCTCGTCGAAAGACGGGAAAGAAATGGAACGGTAAGTGTTTGGTTGTAGTGCCCGTTTTCGCACGTGCTCGCTTGGTTGATATTAACTGAATTGAGTGTTTACCCGAAATCAGCACAAGCCTTTCTTGCCTTTCATTTAATTAGGTAGAATATTTGGTGCAATGGAAAGGCTACTCGCCCTACGAAGCCTCGTGGGAGCCAGAGGAGGGTATCTTACCTCGATGTGTGGAGCTCTTCAACAGGCCAAGCCCCCGGACGTGGCAATTGTTCAAGAAAATGTTTGTTTTTTTAGGGTGGCCGTCGAACGGCACTTGAAGTCGCGGTCACGTTTGTCTGTAAGGTTGTTTTTTCGGGGGGATGTTTTTCGTTTCTTGTTTACTGGTAAGGGAGTGACGAGGGAGGGATGGACATTTTTTGAGAAAGAAGATTTCAATGCTGTTTATTTTCCTCTTGGGTGGGATTCCTGGGTGGACTCTCATGGTCAAGGAATAAAGGTTTTTTACCCTATGAGGGTTAAAACGTTCATTTCTTGATCCCCAAAGAAGTATGAAATGGGTATGGGTGGGATTCCTGCTTTGTTACCAAGAGCATATCAGGAGAATATTTCTTTTAATTTTACTAAAGTAGCTCTAAATGATTGAATCATGAAGGGCTACTTTAGCAAAATTAAGAATGGTAATTGAACTGAGCGGAGTGCAATTTGGTCTGTAATCATACACGTGATTTAAAATATAAAAAAATATTCTCCTGATATGCTCTTTTCATATTAAATAAAAAATTATATGACTTTTGCATGGAGGGCTATTTAAGTCTAAGTGAATGGAAAATATTTTGAGATAGATATGCCAAGTTTAAGTGGTCAGTAAGTACATTCACCTTCAAAATGTGCATTCTTTAATTTTTTTACATTTCATTCAATGTTGAAATGTACACTTACTGAGGTAGGTGAAAGGCATGCATACAAAGATAAATGTTCACGCACAAAGCAATGTACCTTTAACAGATTTGAATGTAGACTTACAAAGATTTATGTACACAGCCAAGAAAGTTAAAATTTACAGAGTTTAATGGCCACTAATAAAGATGTATGCACAATAACAATGTTACAATTTACAGAGTTGAATATACACTTACAAAGATGTATGTACACTTAAAAAGTTTATGTGCCTTTTTAATACAGAGTTGAATGAACACTTGTAACGAAGTTGTACATACTAATGTTAAAATATGTTATTTCTTTCTCTTTTGTTGAGGTTTTCGTTGTTTTTCTTTAGACTTTTTTGCTTTTTTAGATACATTTTTTTCAGTTGGGGAGACTGCTGATGGAGTCATATTCTTTAAGTACCTGATTCCCCTCTTTGTTCCCCTTTTTGTTTTGATAAGTTCATCCCAGTATTCCTGGGCCCTTTTTGTGTATTTGCGATGCTGTCGCTCTCTGTGCTTCAGAGCTTCCAATCTATACTCAGTGCGTAGCACCTCAGCTGGATCATCATTGTGGTTGCTCTTCCTCTGTATTAGAAATACATAAAGTTTCAAGTCGTAATGGATTGTTTTGTACCTGTGCTCGAAATAGTTCTGTAGAGAATGGCTCCCATGAAGAAACGTATTTGAAGTACAGATCTGCAAAGTCCTAAAGACAGAACATCGAGACAAGAAAATATTCAGATAAGTAAAAACAGCTAATTGCCCAACTTGTCTCTAAATTGGGATGTAATAATTGATAGGGATGAACTGATTACTTGGACTGTGATGTTATCTCAATTGATTACTTTATGAACAGATAAATTGTGTAGAATTTAAACTGTACCTACCTTCCATAATTGAATGACTATTTAGCATGTGGTCTTCTTATTTGCTTGTAAAAATACATCTTTGAATGACTCCTCCAAAGTCTGGCGGCTCTCGCTGCCATTTACAACAGCAACAGTGTGATTTCCTGAAAAAGAAGGTTATAAATTAAAGATATTTATTAAATTGACACCTATTCAAAACAATAATTAATAACCAGTTGCATATGTTTGTGTAGTTAACTAACCTTTGGATGACAAAATATCATCCACCTTCTGAAGGATGGTGAAACTCAGAAGTATGAAATTAGTCATCCTGCTCATACGTGCTCCATCACCACTTAATTTAACTTTTACTGTTTCTCCATCCTTTAATGTTCCTTTGCTTATCTGTAATTAAATTGAACATCTTTCAGTTCCAAGAACTATTTTTATTTGCCTGTCTGATTGATTAAAAGCTCACAATGCAGTTGTTATGTTAATACATATTTCACATTACATGAAATTATCAGACCTTACAACTGCATCAACAAGGATGACATGATACACAACTTACATTTCAAAAAAAAAAGAAAACTTAAGATATATATATATATATATATATATATTTTAATTTATTTTGCACACTATAGCCACTGAATGAATGGTATAATCTCCAGCCATTAAGTACTTTATTTTTGTGATCAGTTTTGCTGTTACACTTTAATTTTGTTTTTCTGTTATTTACAAATAAATGTTGGGTCCCTCACTAGACTCTTGCTCAATTCCATAGGGAACCAATGTTATTTGTTGTTATCAATTAAGGCAGGAAATGAGCACGAGTTTTCTCATCCTCTTCTTGGATTACTGCTCTAGGGTAAAGTAAATGTTTCAACCATAAGATTTTTCATGAATGGGTTTATTTATGTGTGTCAATAGCTGGATGGCATTAACACTTGATGAAGCTAGTCCAGTAATGAGTATTTACCATGTCTCTCACTTTGTCAGTGAGCAACTCTTTGAAGGAATACTGAGCTCCAGGTGCCAAACCAGGCGTGGTAGAAATTTTAACTTGCTTATTTAGATAAGATCGACATTGTTTTATTAAATAGGATTTAACAGGAAAATCATCAACAGCCATTGACAGCTCATGAACAGATTCATCCCCAACTCCAAATTTATCCATTAAAAAGAGTATGCTCTCCACTGTGTTTTTGTCATCGGGATGAAGTTTTTCATATTTTGATTTTGGGGATGCCACACTACCATGTTCTTGCTGCGGATTGCTGTAGTTGAGAAGTCTATAGAAAAGCTATCAGTGCTGTTAGGGTCTTTAAGTTTCAAAAGCTGTAAATCCAGGCCAAATATTTAAACAAAACTAAGTGCCTTCTGTGTTCGAGTCTTTAGTTCTTTTAATTTTCTGTTTTTTGCTTGTTTGGTTTTGAGGTCTGGAATTCCAGCTCCTCTGCAACTCCCCAAGCTTTCATTCTGTAATCTGTCAATGTAGTTAGTCAGTTGTTAATTTTCATTGTTCCGTTCTCTTGCTCTTTCCTTTTCTTTAGCATAATCTTTTTCAATCTCTGAAAGCATTTCTTCAACTAGTTTCTCCTTTTCTTCCTCAAGATTTTCATATTTTGGTCTCCAGTTACAGATTTCTTCTTCTGCTCTTTCAAGTTTTGACTGAATGGAACGCAGATCTACTTCCCACTTCTCTACCGAGATCACTTCACTTCTCAAAATAGCCAGCCTACACAATGTTTCCTCATGCTCTTTTCTGTTTTTACAATTTCCTTTTCTGTTCAGGGTCTTATTTGTGATTCAAGCAACAGAACAGCGATTTGAAAGTCGGCGCTCAATTCGATCACTCTCTCAACTGATCTTAAATGCTTGTCCAGGAATGATTCCATTTAACATGTCAATGTATGCAATTGCGTGAAAACAAAAAAAAATTATTCCAGCAATTCTTTAAGGAAATCGAACACTACATTCTCAGCTCTTTCTTTATCATGCCATTTCTCGAAGTCTTTACGGCCGTTGACAGACATTGATTCAGGCATGTAAAATTCTTTCTCGGGAATTGGTCCCACGTAGTCTTGATTTTCAGGCGTGTTAAACAGGTGAAGAAAATAGCCCTTCTTTAACTCTGTCAATCCGAATGGTTTTGGAAATGCAGAAAGCGGCATTTGAAAAAATGACAGAGAGTCAATAAAGTTAATATTGTCAAAGGTTAATTGGAAAAGTTTAGCTCCATTTCTGATTTGATTGAGGACCCTGTGTTGGCGATAATATTCCTCGACGACGAAATAGGAGTCGTAGCCAGAAAAGTTATGGGCCAAAACAGTTACATTGCGCGTGTCTTCTCCAGTTAACGTATCCAGCCATTCCAGGAAATCGCGAATGCAATCTTCACCTTTGAAGTGGAGTGGACAATTATCATCCTCAGTTTCCGCTATTAAAAGATTAGGGATGTGTTTGCCAGTGTCTTGCATCGCCTCAATATCGAAGAAAACGAGAATGGGAGGCTTTTCATTTTCATCATCATCATCATCATCATCATCATCATCATCATCATCATCATCATCATCATCATCATCATCATCATTACCATTATCCTCTGCTTCGGCTTCGGTTAGTCGCTTGCGTTTTTTCTTTTTCTTTCTCTTCTTCTTTTTTTCTTTTTTCTCTTCGGTTAACTCTTCCGGTGTTTTAGGTACCTGAATAAAGCATCGGTGGCTTGGGGCCTCTATGTATTCGTGGCAAGAGGGACAGTCTATGTAACCGCATTCATGTTGTTGTTGCTTCGAGACCCACCAACAACTTTTTACAGTTACGACATTTGCGGCGTTGACTGCAAACACTGATGTTTTTGGCGTCAGCGGTTTTTCCCTTGTAGGATTTCGTCAGATGATTTTGAAAACAAACATCACCATAAAACATCCGCTTACAGGATCCGCAGAGTGTAGCTGGTGGTTGATTACGACACCTGGCCTCTGTAAAGTCCTCACATCCCGTTTGTAAGCAGGAAGAACAATGACCAGAGTTGTTTTCACAGGCATGTTGACCTTCGTTATTGTAGGGTTTGAGACACCTAGCGCAGAAATAACTGTTACCAAAGAACCCAGGTAATGTAGTGATCACATTGTAGTGTTCATTATCATACAACAGTACCAATTGTTTTTCCTGAGGCTTTCCAAAAGAAGTCACGCTATAACCTCGGGTAGCGTCCACAAGTAAGAGCTGATAATTGTTCAAGGACGGCGTCAATGCAAATCTAGTGAGTTCCTCGTAACCGCATTTTCCCATTTCTACATTAGCTTCTATCTGCAGCTTGATTGCTTCATCTCTCTGGATAGAGACACCTCTTCTGAAGCTGTTCCATTTAGGGTGATCATCCACTCTAGCTTTAGCTGTCACAACGGCGCGGGCGCGGCATAGTTCATCTTTATTATCGATACTGATGACAGAACCTTTCAAACGTTTGAAAGTTTTTGGATTAGAATGTCCAGGTTTCAATTTTCGTTTCTGACCGCTACCGCGAGGAGATGTACGAACGTGTGTAAAAGATAATTGAAACGAATCATTCATTTCAAAGTTCTCGTTTGAGTTTAACACCTGTGACATTTGCTGCAGCAGACTGTCGACACGATCGCTACCATTTAACCATTCCCCCGCCGGTAACCCTCGATAAGCATAGCTGTTGACTAAGCGATTGCTGGCTAAATTGAAGTAGACACGATCAGCGGCTGGTATCCTATCTCGGAGAATCAAATTTTGGATTGTTCTATGTAATCCATCAGCAATTGCTGCTGCCAAGTTTTGTTGAGGTATAAATTGTCCCACCTGACGAATGTTGGAGGTGTAGTGACGCTCTCTAACGCCCATTTTTTTGCTGTGACTATCTACGTACGGGTTGAGTACAAATTCGAAGCGTCCAGCTTCTGTGGTAGCAAGACTTCCCCCCATTTGTTCTTGATTAGTGAGTTGACGTTCTGTAGCCTCGGCGACATTTGACAAAATCGTATCGATAGAGTCGTCAAGAATCTAAGAGAAAATATAAAATAAAATAAATAACCCGGTTCATCACACATTAAGTACAGAAAATGTATTTTTGTTACAACATATTTAATTTACCTGTTGGAAATAACTGTTTTCTGGTCCATTCTCAATAACAATAATGGCCTCCAACAATTCCTCATCGCTTATATCCTCAAAGTGGCTTGACATGGGGCGAAAATCTTATCCAGAGAAACAAAAGTTTAGTCAACAGTCCACCATCTGCAAATGATTTCTATCTAGCGAGTCCCAACTTTATTGGTGTCGTTAACTAATCATATTACAGGAAATGGCAGCACATTTGCAACATCCAATCATATTGCACAAAAAATGACATCATATTTTCAACCACCAATCAAGTAACATATGACGTTATTGATCTATCATAATTACATTCACACACGCAGACCACCCGAAAAGTTTACTTAGTTTGTTAATTTAATTTTCCTGTAAATGAATAACAATTACACAACTCGCATGAAAACAAATGCCTTCATTAGTCTTTTAGCGTCCGTTCAATTCGCCTTAAAAGATAATAGCCTATTCAGTTAAGCTAACAGAGTCTAATCATTCAACGTTTAAGATAATAGTCCATTGTCACATTCTTGCGTTAAGTTTTCAACTCGTATGCAAATTTCGTTATCCCCCGCGGCCAATGGGACAAATTATTTGCATCGCGCGCTAAACTTAAATTTAGGAGTAACGGTTCCATTGTAACTTTAAGGTCTATAAAATACGATCGAGCGAACGCTATAGCTTTGCTTATCCTAAATCCGTCCAGTGTTACTTGTGTTATACTGGTAGAATGTTTCCAAGTCCGTCAGCGAGTTATTCAAAATCAAAAGAACTTCTTTTCAAAACCCGTAACCGCCTTCAAATTCCAGGCCCGATATAAAGGATTACAGCGAGCTATTCAAAATCAAAAGAACTTCTTTTCAAAAACCGTAACCGCCTTCAAATTCCAGGCCTGATGTAAAGGATCACAGCGAGCTATTCAAAATCAAAAGAACTTCTTTTCATAAACCGTAACCGCCTTCAAATTCCAGACCTGATATAAAGGATCACAGCGTGCTATTCAAGATCAAAAGAACTTCTTTTCAAAAACCGTAACCGCCTTCAAATTCCAGGCCTGATATAAAGGATTACAGCGAGCTATTCAAAATCAAAAGAATTTTTTTTCATAAACCGTAACCGCCTTCAAATTCCAGACCTGATATAAAGGGTCACAGCGAGCTATTCAAAATCAAAAGAACTTCTTTTCAAAAACCGTAACCGCCTTCAAATTCCAGGCCTGATATAAAGGATTACAGCGAGCTATCATGAAGTAGTTACACAAGTACACTAGTATTAATAACTTGCACACGTCTAACTATAATCCAAAATTAAAGAGCCCCGAAAGTTTTTATCCTCATCATGCATAAGAGGTACGATAAGTGATAAGAGGTACTAAATCTAAATCTGTTTAAAACTTTCCAGCTCAGTAGCGTCCTTAATAAATAATAATCGAATAATAATAATCGAATATTTCCTCAGGATAACCGTTCAGTACATAGTACTGTTATCAACGGGGTCCTGCTAAGAATTAAAAAAACTAATAAACAAGAATTATTAAGATATATAAAATAAGATACATATTAAAAACCGTTAAAAATACAATAGAAATTACAAGTAATAATCGTCTAAGGCTTTCCTAAATAAAACTCTAGAATTAATGTTTCTTAAACTTAAAGGCAATAAATTAAAAATCGAGGCACCTAAAAAATAAAAGCTACGGCGCGCAAAATCCAGTCTGACTTTTGGTAGTTTTGCAGTTTTCCCATTGTTGCGAGTGTTTAAAGCGTTATGATGTAATCGGTGAAAATAGTCTTTAAGTGGAAAGCATGCAGTTCCATTAAGGCAGTCAAATACAAAGCAGCACGCTCTTTTTTGTAAAAAGTTATCAACAGTTAGAAATCGAAGATCACAGTTCTGCGAACGGCATTTTGGGGAAATGTTTGGAAATCAGCGCATTTTGAATTTCAGAGTTATGGCGCTGCGTGACGTAAAGCAACGATCGCGTTTGTCGAAAAATATGTATTTATCTCGTGATTTTTAGCCATAATTTTTAAAGACGTTATAGTATTTGGAAAAGTGCTTATTTAAATGTTTGTTTGTTCAGTGCAGAAAATCAGTGTCCTAGATAACCAAAGTAAGTTCCAGATGTTGACACTAGTTTCCGGCAGCCATATTGGTGTACCACAGCCCGAAGAACACCAACATGGCGGCTCCATACTAGGCTCTGTAAATTTGCTCGAAACATTTTGACGGATATCTGAACTTTGGACAACGCACACATCTTAAACTTGGAGAACTGTCGTCTGTATTTCTCTTCTATAATATCACAATTTATTTTTTTCTCAAGCATCTGAGCGGGCCGGAATCCCAAATCCTCGAATTTGACTGGCTAATCATAACCACGTGACCGGTCCAGCTTTTTACGATACGTCCCACGGGCCGAATTTTTTTCCCGCTGCCTAAATTTCGCTCCTAAAAGTTAGCGGTAATCGTCAATCTTTTGCCTTTCTTACACATCCATCGACGATTAAGCAAGGAAAGTCACTGTAAGTAAATTCAATTGAGTGTTTTGAAGTTGTGAGAGTTTGCTTGGTTGTTTGTAGCTTGGCGCTGTAATGGCGGGTAATCCTGTGTTTCTCTCGCCGTAAAATTTGAGTCAATTTCAGTCGAGTTTACCTCTCTGATCGTTGCTGTATTTAGGAGAATTTCTGTGGAATACACTTCACAAATTTCCTCGCTTTCTGCTATTCAATTTACGGTAGAAAAGTCTGATTTCAAGTGATTTGAAAAGTAACGACTGACAGGAATTGTTTTTGTGGTAAAACTTCAAACTTCCCACGAAATTTCAAACCGCAAAACCAATTTTGCAGAACTTCACTGTTGAAATAAATGCAACTAACATAAAGTAGTTTGAAAAAAATCTGTTCTTTTAATACATCTGTCTTTGTCTACTATCTGAGTTACTCGCTCGTGGTTAAGATATTTTACGAATCGTAGACGGCGCGCAAGCCGATTCAATGACAAGAGCTGCCTAAACTCTGCGTAAAATCTGTAAAACCAATTTACTGCAGGAAAAAAATAAACATGTTATTTACCGGCTTAGGGTCGGTCCGTATTGTGAAAAACTGTGACCTCGGGCTTGAAATGCTACCCTCGGCCTGCGGCCTCGGGAAGCATTTTCAAGACGTCGGTCACAGTTTTTCAACATATGGACCTCCCAGCCGGCAAATAACATATATTTCTTGACTTTATCCACTGAATGGTTTTTGATTCTATTTTTTTTTTATTTTTTATTTTTGCGTGACAATGATACCGCTCTATTGTAGCTGACTCCATAGCTATCTACATTCAATTCTGCATAGCAAATTAAGATGACACGGGGACGGAGACCGTAAGCGCGCGCCATTTCTAGTATTGGGGCTGTCCCTATGATACGGGACAATTTTCTATTTTTAGAACAAATTGCGCCATCATGTGCGGTACACGCACGTACATGCTGCGAGGATTTTTGCGGATGTAGCGCGGGGAAACTGATGGTTTCCGAAATTCCCGAAATGTATGATGCTTTTGGCCCACAACTCAATACGTTTATGTCTGTTGGAATTTTACTTCAGTATTTACGTCGTAAGCTGCTCCAGTTTGAGCTAGTGAAGTAAGATAGTGTCGAACTAAGTTATGTCAGTAGTGGTATGGGCTAGTCCAGTACAGATTTGACAGGTATTGTGATGCAAATGAAAAGGTATTGTTATGGAAAGGAGTTCTATTGTTTTCTCGAGTTTGACGTATCCATGGTAACCAGAAGCCCCACCCCCTTTGGCGTCATTAATCTCGTTTCCGTGTTGACCGTACGATTCCTTCCATGAGAAATAAACGCAAATCTCGTCCGTGGAATAACCCCACGGACAGACTCCGATGACTTTCTTTATTTTGAAGACGTACATGTAATAGTGGCCATGACCCGTCTTGTAACCTTCGACGATTTCATAATCGTCACTATCGACGAAAGTTTTCCTTGCCAGAAAGGCCACAGCTGACTTTACATTAAAGGTCCGCAGGAATTTGGACGCTGCGAGTTCCTTGTCCAAATCCACGTGCCTTTCATTGATGTGCTCAGCATGGTCGTGAGACAGCATAACGTAATCGTTTTTAAAACTGACCGCCATTTTTCCACGAGTGAGAATGAGAATATTTTTTCTCTACTATGCCTGATCTTTTATGAGAACACCTAAGTTGAGTGGCATGTACCATCTATGTTTAGCGAGCCAATCAGAATAGTGCGACGCTCTGCCGAAACAATCAGATAAGTGTATTATGGTGGCATGAACCGTCGACGCTTTGCCGAACCAATCAGATTAGTGCATTATGGCGGAATGAACGGCGGGGTAGTCTTTGAAATAACGTGCCTTTGAAAAACCCGTCCTTTTGAAAAAAAAAAAAATCCGTCGCGCTAGCTAATATTACTTCACGCAAATCGAGTGAAATCGAGTCCAGAGTATTTTACAGTTTTCATTGCAAAAACATGGCGCAACGTCAATCCCGAAGGCTACGTGGTTTGGATGCAGAAATAGTGTCCGAAACTGCCCGCGACAAACACTGTGTATTCTGTTTGACTGATGAGAACCATGGTTTCAATATTATCGGAGGAAATGTCCTACGCTTCCCATGCTGTAAGAAGTTCGCCCACCGCAGTTGTCAAAGGGAATGGGAAAGAAACTCGCCTCTGTGTCCCCACTGCCGAAGAAAACTAGGTAACGAACTCCCAGCTGTAGAACTTACTGAACCTCGTAACAGAGAGGTTTCACCGCGACAGCGAGCAATAAACGCTCTTCAAGAAGCGATACAAGATAGGGAAGGACTCGAACAACGAATTAACGCGGTAAGTTTGACTTTTTATATATATACATGTCAGTTTCAAGGTTGACTTGACTACCACGTGCGTCCAGTGAGTGAGTGATAAACCGACGCTAGTTTTGTGCGCGTGGCACAAAGTCAAAAGGATTCCACATACACATTTTTGCTACGTGCTTACGAATACCAAACATTAATCGTACGATTTTTTCCTCTTCAGTTCGAATTTGCCTACCCGCTTCCTGCAGAACATGTTCGATTTCTGATGGAGAGAATCTTATATGGTCTGACCATTCACCATTCGCACAAATTAATGTTATGATAACATTAGCAATTTGTGACGCTGATACAGAACTTAATCGAGTCTATTTTCGCATATTTCTGGACTATGTTTTACCCGAGGAAATTTGTACTCAACCCGTACGTAGATAGTCACAGCGAAAAAAAAATGGGCGTTAGAGAGCGTCACTACACCTCCAACATTCGTCAGGTGGGGCAATTTATACCTCAACAAAACTTGGCAGCAGCAATTGCTCATGGATTACACAGAACAATCCAAAATTTGATTCTCCGAGACAGGATACCAGCCGCTGATCGTGTCTACTTCAATTTAGCCAGCAATCGCTTAGTCAACAGCTATGCTTATCGAGGGTTACCGGCGGGGGAATGGTTAAATGGTAGCGATCGTGTCGACAGTCTGCTGCAGCAAATGTCACAGGTGTTAAACTCAAACGAGAACTTTGAAATGAATGATTCGTTTCAATTATCTTTTACACACGTTCGTACATCTCCTCGCGGTAGCGGTCAGAAACGAAAATTGAAACCTGGACATTCTAATCCAGAAACTTTCAAACGTTTGAAAGGTTCTGTCACCAGTATCGATAATAAAGATGAACTATGCTGCGCCCGCGCCATTGTGACAGCTAAAGGTAGCGTGGATGATCACCCTAAATGGAACAGCTTTAGAAGAGGTGTCTCTATCCAGAGAGATGAAGCAATCAAGCTGCATATAGAAGCTAATGTAGAAATGGGAAAATGCGGTTACGAGGAACTCACTAGATTTGCATTGACGCCGTCCTTGAACAATTATCAGCTCTTACTTGTGGACGCTACCCGAGGTTATAGCGTGACTTCTTTTGGAAAGCCTCAGGAAAAACAATTGGTACTGTTGTATGATAATGAACACTACAATGTGATCACTACATTACCTGGGTTCTTTGGTAACAGTTATTTCTGCGCTAGGTGTCTCAAACCCTACAATAACTAAGGTCAACATGCCTGTGAAAACAACGCTGATCATTGTTCTTCCTGCTTACAAACGGGATGTGAGGACTTTACAGAGGCCAGGTGTCGTAATCAACCACCAGCTACACTCTGCGGATCCTGTAAGCGGATGTTTTATGGTGATGTTTGTTTTCAAAATCATCTGACGAAATCCTACAAGGGAAAAACCGCTGACTCCAAAAACATCAGTGTTTGCAGTCAACGCCGGAATTGTCGTAGCTGTAAAAAGTTGTTAGTGGGTCTCAAGAAGCAACAAGAACATGAATGCGGTTACATAGACTGTCCCTCTTGCCACGAGTACATAGAGGCCGCAAGCCACCGATGCTTTATTCAGATACCTAAAACACCGGAAGAGCTAACCGAAGAGAAAAAAGGGAAAAAAGAAGAAGAGAAAGAAAAAGAAAAAACGCAAGCGACTAACCGAAGCCGAAGCAGAGGATAGTGGTAATGATGATGATGATGATGATGATGATGATGATGATGAAAAGCCTCCCATTCTCGTTTTCTTCGATATTGAGGCGATGCAAGACACTGGCAAACACATCCCTAATCTTTTAATAGCGGAAACTGAGGATGATAATTGTCCACTCCACTTCAAAGGTGAAGATTGCATTCGCGATTTCCTGGAATGGCTGGATACGTTAACTGGAGAAGACACGCGCAATGTAACTGTTTTGGCCCATAACTTTTCTGGCTACGACTCCTATTTCGTCGTGGAGGAATATTATCGCCAACACAGGGTCCTCAATCAAATCAGAAATGGAGCTAAACTTTTCCAATTAACCTTTGACAATATTAACTTTATTGACTCTCTGTCATTTTTTCAAATGCCGCTTTCTGCATTTCCAAAACCATTCGGATTGACAGAGTTAAAGAAGGGCTATTTTCTTCACCTGTTTAACACGCCTGAAAATCAAGACTACGTGGGATCAATTCTCGAGAAAGAATTTTACATGCCTGAATCAATGTCTGTCAACGGCCGTAAAGACTTCGAGAAATGGCATGATAAAGAAAGAGCTGAGAATGTAGTGTTCGATTTCCAGAAAGAATTGCTGGAATGATTGCGAGTCGGACGTGAAATTACTGAAGGAGGGATGCCTTATTTTCAAACGGCTTTTTGAAAAAGAGACAAAGTTTGACCCCTTCAATCATATTACTATAGCTTCGGCATGCAATCGAGACCTGCGACAAAACCGAATGGAAGCCAACACAATTGCTTCCGAGCCTCCCCACGGTTGGCGACTAAAAACAAATCAGTCGAAAGTTGCCATGGAATATCTACTGTGGCAACAAAGTCAGATCAGTGGGAGAATTCAACATGTTGGAAATGATGGGGAATACCGTATCCCCAACAGTCGCTACACCGCGGACGGCTACGATGCAACTACCAACACCGTCTACGAATTTCAAGGTTGCCTTTGGCATGGCTGTCGTAAATGCTATCCCAACAGATCCAAAACACACCTTAGATTAGAGCACCACTGCACTGCCGACGTGTATCTATGCACCCAGGAAAAACTACAATTCTTGCGTGACAAAGATTACAACGTCATCGAAATGTGGGAGTGTGATTGGCGGAAAATGAAAGAAGAAAGGCAGGACGTCAGGAACTTTGTAACCAGCCTCGATTTGGTGGAGCCACTAAATCCCCGTGATGCCTTCTGCGGCGGACGAGCAAACGCTGTCAAATTTTATCATCTGGCTGACATCGCCTCAGGAGAGAAGATTCATTACTATGATTTAGCATCTCTCTATCCGTTCATCAATAAGAATGCTGAGTATCCTGTCGGCCACCCTGAAGTTATATTTCAGCCGGAAAACACAGACATCCAAAATTACTTCGGGATTGCCAAGGTCACAATCTTACCTCCAGAAAAACTGTTTCATCCAGTACTTCCGCTGCGTGAAAATGGTAAACTGACATTCCCGCTATGTAGAGCCTGTGTACAAGAAGAGATGGAAAACCAATGCTACAACGGTCCTGGGTTTGCAGTCACAGCGACAGTGAAAGACAAATTACAGGTACATGGTGTACCCCCGAACTGAACAAAGCCGTTGAGAAGGGCTACAAAATAACTTACATTCACGAAGTGTGGCATTTTTCTGAAACGAGGAAAGGTCTATTTAAAGACTATGTGAATACATGGTTAAAGATTAAAGAGGAGGCAAGCGGCTGACCAGCTCATGTAGACAATGATCCCGTCAAACAGCAAGAACATCTGAGATCCTACAAAGCGAAAGAGGGCATCGAACTCAACCGCAACAACATTGAAAACAATCCCGGCAAACGTAGCCTTGCAAAAATGATGTTAAATTCCATGTGGGGGAAGTTTGGCCAGCGCACCAACAAAACTCAAATCAAAGAGTTCGGGGATCCTATGAGGTTCAGTGCATTCCATGAAAGTGATGCAAATGACATTTGCTACGTGAGTGTATTGTCTGAAGACATCGTTGAAGTTCACTATAAACTGAAATCGAATGACGAACCTGTTTCACCAAACCTCAACATTTTCATCGCTTGTTTCACGACATGTTGGGCTCGACTTCGTTTGTATGCAGCTCTGGACATGCTACAAGAACGAGTACAGTACACAGACACCGACAGCGTTATTTTTTCCAGTTTACTCCATGAAAACAATCCTCCCCTTGACGACTTTCTCGGTGATTTCAAGGACGAGTTGGGAGAAGACGACTTCATCACTGAATTTGCGTCCGCGGGACCGAAAAATTATGGCTACCTCACGAAGAAAGAAAAAGAAGAATGCAAAGTGAGGGGAATCTCTTTAACAGTGAAGGTAGTAAGCAGTTAAATTATCAAGTGTTGCGGCAAAATGTTTTAGACGAAATTCAATGCCCTCTCGAGAAAACGCGACAAACTGATATTTACAAGCCTTATCACATCGTTCGAAACTCCAAAGAGTACTCACTGACTACAGTCTCTCAGACGAAAAAGTACCAGCTTGTGTACGAAAAACGGGTGATAGATCCCTGCACCTTCAAAACATATCCCTATGGCTATGAAAGAATAACAAACGAGGATGTGGACATGATTGAACTGTTGTGCCATTTGTAAACACTTTTGTAAATAGTTTCATTCATAAGGAGCGCAATCCACTAGGGAGTTGCACACGCCTCTGTCCTGTAATTTTAGGGAAACATTTGATATTGAAGTTAATGGTTAAATAGTAAAGGTGGGAAAACACAGGACGCTGTCAAACCAGTTTGACGGCGTCCTTCACAAAGGTTGATTTCCTTATTTGGTCACAAAATCCTATGGTTGGTCAGAATAGTAAAGGCGGGAAAACACAGGACGCTGTCAAACCAGTTTGACGGCGTCCTTGACAAAGGTTGATGTGCTCGTAAAAGATCAGGCATAGTAGAGAAAAAATATTCTCAGTCGTGGAAAAATGGCGGTCAGTTTTGAAAACGATTACGTTATGCCGTCCCACGACCATGCTGAGCACATCAATGAAAGGCACGTGGATTTGGACAAGGAACTCATCGCCAGAAATTCGAGACATTTGAGCTCGCGGATTTAACAGCGGCAATTTGTTAAAAAATAAACAAAATGGCCGTCGCGAAAAGAAAGCATTCGGCGGTCGAAAATAAATTTGATGCAGTCACTTGCAAGAGCTCCAGGTAAGAAATGTTCACTATTACTTGCTTTAGCTCTCTCCATTTCAACAATGCCTTGTGCGGTATTTTTGAACCTAGGCACGTTCCGGCTCTCTGTTTAAAAATATAGTGCATGGACGACGTATTTTCCAAAATGTTTAGTTGAAAATTCGCTTTCAACTCTTCTCGCCACGTATAATTTTCAGACATGGCAATACACAAAGAGAAGGAACAATTTCCCTCGAAAAAATCAAAATTCCCGCAGAACAAAATGGTAAAAACCGCTGGGAAAAAACAATGACTATGGGCTCATATACGGCCGATGAGAAGCAAAAGTTAAGCATACACAAAGAAAATTTGTATTTAGGGGTTAAACCACTGATCTCAAATATCGTATTAACGTAAACGTAGAGAAAAATATCTTTCAAGTGATGTCTTTTGGAGCAAAATTGGGGCATAGACGGCCGAAATATCGTAGTTCAAAGATAGCAAATTTTGGGATTTTACCGTGGATTGCCATGCGATGTTCACCGAAGGCATTTTCTTCGTGGTTTTCAAAAGTAAAAAGGAAACATCGAAATTAGTCGTATGGAGCTATGAGACCCAAGGTGAGTTATTTTAACATACATATTTTTCATTCCTGTATACACATTTCTACGATCGCATTCGGTTTGACGATTATCGTTGGTTATAAACTATGAGTTTTGATTCTGTCGGTAATTCTCCCTCCACGCCTTGTTATTTTTCGAGTGAAAACATCTCGCAGAAAACCTTCGAAAGGAAACATAAAATTGTAAGTCTCCTCTTTCATTTGTGCACGATGTGTTTTGTGATAGACCAGTCTATCGTGTCTGACATGCACATGTTCACATTTGCTAATTCTTCAAGAAATATTCCATTAAATATCTCATTCTTCATACATTTTCTTTGTACATTTGGCGTTCGATTTCTTCGCTGCAAGGTTACAGATACCGCTGGATTTTACATTCGCAGGTTCAAATGTCACCGATTTCTGGCGATGCGCAGCGTCCAAATTCCTGCGGACCTTTAAGGTCATTCCTCACATTTGCATTGCGCATCCTTCCTGCGCATAATTTATGGCATCATAAGCACGCGCTCGTGCGCGCGCATATTGAAAACATGACGGATTTGCCTTGATATTGAGCTCTTTCAGTTGAAAAATGGCTATAGCTCACCAATGAGCATGGGCACCCCAATTTTTTTTCCAGCCATTGTAATCAACTAATCATAAGCTTTGCATGAGGAAAGACTGATCTAATTTCTGTTGCTGAAAATTGAGTAAATAAGAAAAATAGCAGATACACTGTGGTCTTTTCTATTTTGCAGTCGGTAACCACGTCAAGAAATTTGGTTCAAATTTTTAATCAACGATTTAGCTTTCTGTCTGAATCAAACTTAAAATGTTTATTTGTGTGCGACACAATGTATTGACTGTAGTTTAATGCGTTTTGTTATGAGTCTGGGCTCACAAAGATTTTACAATTTCTGAGAATGCGTTTTTATAATAAGCATTAAATAATGCCAAAATGGGGCATTTTCAATGCCTCACTGCTCCTAATGAGCATGGGCACCCCCCTTTTTTATTTCAAAATTGAAGTTATCATATGACAAATATTCAGTGGACAAAGTTTGAACAAAAATCTATTGTCACTTTTATTTCAGAGGAATTACCTTAATTTAACGTCAACTGTGGCCTTTCTGGTGAGGAAAACTTTCGTCGATAGTGACGATTGTGAAATCATCAAAGAAGGTTACAAGACGGGTCATAGCCACTATTACATGTACGTCTTCAAAATGAAGAAAGTCATCGGAGTCTGTCCGTGGGGTTATCCCACGGACGAGATTTGCGTTTATTTCTCATGGAAGGAATCATACGGCGACAAATTCCACGTCATTACGGCGTATCCGTTCTCCCAAGCTTATCACGTCTTCTTGAAGCAGAGAAAGCAAGGTATGGCGACCTTTTTAAAATCCTACATACTTTATGTAGTTAAGAACCAAACGGCTCTTTTAGGAGCCACCACATTAATAAAAGTCAATGGTCCAATGTGCTTTCCCCAGTTCTTTTAATTTTGTGCTCGAGCACGTGGAGACGCGCACTTATTATTCACAAAATCGATTATCGATTATCAAAACTGCAGCATCATAAAATTCAGTTTGACAGCGTCCTCAAAACCAGCAATGAATTTGATTGATGAACCACTCTTGGCGGCTGTCCATTCTATTGAGAACGCGGACCAAGACAACAATTTTCAAGAGGTAATAAATATAACTTGAAATTGGAGTACATGTCGGGCGAACACAAATCTGTACCGTTATTTTGAAATGGGTCGTTGAAATTGAATGGAAAAGATAACTTCATACTTAACTTACATGATTTAATCAGACCTGAAATTTGAAGACGGCCAAGGGCTTTGAAAAGAAATTATTTTGATTTTGAATTAGGTCACTGAAATTGAATGGAAAGGATAAGCCTTTGTGCTTTTCAATACCACTACGTGATTTAATGACAACCTGGAATTTCAAGGAGGGTATGAGCATTCAATAGAAACTCTTTTGATTTTGAATAGGTCACTGATAATGAATGGAAACGATAATGAACCTTTGTGTTTTTTATATCAATACGTGATTCAATCAGACCTGGAAGTTGTAGGCGGTTACGGTTTATGAAAAAAAATCTTTTGATTTTGAACATAGCCAGAAATTCCAAACCGCGCGTGCGCAATAGACCACAACACTTAGAATTTTAACGGTATTTTAAACTTGCAAAAGAATAGAAGGATCAGTATGGAGATTTATATAAAACCAGTTTCTAAAATTTGTATTATGGACATATCCCTGCCATCCCAACGCCAGTTTTAATGATACTCATCAATACTTTCATTGCAGAAGTACTTTGTTTTGATAAATCAAACACTCATTGCAGTTTTCTTGGTTATTAATTGCAGCGTTTCATTTTGAAGAAATGCCCTTTAGAACACACAAAATGGCGCCTACCTGTATAAATGTCACTTTCCACATCTTGACTCAGCCGAAATCCTCTACTGGTATTGATCCATCCCAATCAAATTTTTTAAGTTCAAAGATGTCATTCAACATTTACGGCAATAAAGACTTTGTATAGCCTGAAAATATTGCGGCTTTTTTAGCCTTCTTTCAGCAAATATAAATGCATCCATGAACACTAATCTTGCTTCGATCGCACGCAAAAAAACAGTCTTGATTGCCTCTCTTCTTCGCATTAAATGCTGTGCAAAAATGATTGCCATTTTGATACCAACTACTCAACGACAGATAAAAGGCTGGCAACTACAGGGGGTGATTACGAGGCTAGAGGCTTGGTGGCACAGGCTTTTTTTGGAGGGAATTTGAGAATTTTTGTTTTGTTTTCACGCAAAAAAAAAGAAGAAAAAATCAAAACAAGAAGGAAAAAATGTCTGATTGCTACCCGGTCTGTGATCCCCTCGTATCTATCTGCAATCCACCAGAAGCACAGTTAAAATATGTGACAAAACAACGTGAAGGTGGTAATGAAGTTGTGTTCTGGCTGTCAATTAAGAATGCCTCACTGATACAGTGACACAAATTGAAAATGAAACACCAGGTATTGCATACATTGACATGTTAAATGGAATCATTCCTGGACAAGCATTTAAGATCAGTCGAGAGAGTGATCGAATTGAGCGCCGACTTTCAAATCGCAGTTCTGTTGCTTCAATCACAAATAAGACCCTGAACAGAAAAGGAAATTGTAAAAACAGAAAAGAGCATGAGGAAACATTGTGTAGGCTGGCTATTTTGAGAAGTGAAGTGATCTCGGTAGAGAAGTGGGAAGTAGATCTGCGTTCCATTCAGTCAAAACTTGAAAGAGCAGAAGAAGAAATCTGTAACTGGAGACCAAAATATGAAAATCTTGAGGAAGAAAAGGAGAAACTAGTTGAAGAAATGCTTTCAGAGATTGAAAAAGATTATGCTAAAGAAAAGGAAAGAACAAGAGAACTGAACAATGAAAATCAACAACTGACTAACTACATTGACAGATTACAGAATGAAAGCTTGGGGAGTCACAGAGGAGCTGGAATTCCAGACCTCAAAACCAAACAAGCAAAAAACAGAAAATTAAAAGAACTAAAGACTCGAACACAGAAGACACTTAGTTTTGTTTAAATATTTGCCCTGGATTTACAGCTTTTGAAACTTAAAGACCCTAACAGCACTGATAGCTTTTCTATAGACTTCTCAACTACAGCAATCTGCAGCAAGAACACGGTAGTGTGGCATCCCCAAAATCAAAATATGAAAAACTTCATCCCGATGACAAAAACACAGTGGAGAGCATACTCTTTTTAATGGATAAATTTGGAGTTGGGGATGAATTTGTTCATGAGCTGTCAATGGCTGTTGATGATTTTCCTGTTAAATCCTATTTTAATAAAACAATGTCGATCTGATCTAACTGAGCAAGTTAAAATTTCTACGACGCCTGGTTTGGCACCTGGAGCTCAGTATTCCTTCAAAGAGTTGCTCACTGACAAAGTGAGAGACATGGTAAATACTCATTACTGGACTAGCTTCATCAAGTGTTAATGCCATCCAGCTATTGACACACATAAATAAACCCATTAATAGAAAATCTTATGGTTGAAACATTTACTTTATCCTAGAGCAGTAATCCAAGAAGAGGATGAGAAAACTCGTGCTCATTTCCTGCCTTAATTGATAACAACGAATAACATTGGTTCCCTATGGAATTGAGCAAGAGTCTAGTGAGGGACCCAACATTTATTTGTAAATAACAGAAAAACAAAATTAAAGTGTAACAGCAAAACTGATCACAAAAATAAACTACTTAATGGCTGGAGATTATACTATTCATTCAGTAGCTATAGCGTGCAAAATAAATTAAAATATAACTTAACTTAAGATATATATATATATATCTTAAGTTTTCTTTTTTTTTTTTTTTGGAAATGTAAGTTGTGTATCATGTCATCCTTGTTGATGCAGTTGTAAGGTCTGATAATTTCATGTAATGTGAAATATGTATTAACATAACAACTGCATTGTGAGCTTTTAATCAATCAGACAGGCAAATAAAAATAGTTCTTGGAACTGAAAGATGTTCAATTTAATTACAGATAAGCAAAGGAACATTAAAGGATGGAGAAACAGTAAAAGTTAAATTAAGTGGTGATGGAGCACGTATGAGCAGGATGACTAATTTCATACTTCTGAGTTTCACCATCCTTCAGAAGGTGGATGATATTTTGTCATCAAAAGGTTAGTTAACTACACAAACATATGCAACTGGTTATTAATTATTGTTTTGAATAGGTGTCAATTTAATAAATATCTTTAATTTATAACCTTCTTTTTCAGGAAATCACACTGTTGCTGTTGTAAATGGCAGCGAGAGCCGCCAGACTTTGGAGGAGTCATTCAAAGATGTATTTTTACAAGCAAATAAGAAGACCACATGCTAAATAGTCATTCAATTATGGAAGGTAGGTACAGTTTAAATTCTACACAATTTATCTGTTCATAAAGTAATCAATTGAGATAACATCACAGTCCAAGTAATCAGTTCATCCCTATCAATTATTACATCCCAATTTAGAGACAAGTTGGGCAATTAGCTGTTTTTACTTATCTGAATATTTTCTTGTCTCGATGTTCTGTCTTTAGGACTTTGCAGATCTGTACTTCAAATACGTTTCTTCATGGGAGCCATTCTCTACAGAACTATTTCGAGCACAGGTACAAAACAATCCATTACGACTTGAAACTTTATGTATTTCTAATACAGAGGAAGAGCAACCACAATGATGATCCAGCTGAGGTGCTACGCACTGAGTATAGATTGGAAGCTCTGAAGCACAGAGAGGGACAGCATCGCAAATACACAAAAAGGGCCCAGGAATACTGGGATGAACTTATCAAAACAAAAAGGGGAACAAAGAGGGGAATCGGCTACTTAAAGAATATGACTCCATCAGCAGTCTCCCCAACTGAAAAAAATGTATCTAAAAAAGCAGAAAACTCTAAAGAAAAACAACGAAAACCTCAACAAAAGAGAAAGAAATAACATACTTTAATATTAGCATGTACAACTTTGTTACAAGTGTTCATTCAACTCTGTATTAAAAAGGCACATAAACTTTTTAAGTGTACATACATTTTTGTAAGTGTACATTCAACTCTGTAAATTGTAACATTGTTATTGTGCATACATCTTTATTAGTGGCCATTAAACTCTGTAAATTTTAACTTTGTTGGCTGTGTACATAAATCTTTGTAAGTCTACATTCAAATCTGTTAAAGGTACATTGCTTTGTGCGTGAACATTTATCTTTGTATGCATGCCTTTCACCTACCTCAGTAAGTGGACATTTCAACATTGAATGCAAATGTAAAAAAATTAAAGAATGCACACTTGAAGGTGAATGTACTTACTGACCACTTAAACTTGGCATATCTATCTGAAAATATTTTCCATTCACTTAGACTTAAATAGCCCTGCATGCAAAAGTCATATAATTTTTTATTTGATATGAAAAGAGCATATCAGGAGAATATTTTTTTATATTTTAAATCACGTGTATGATTACAGACCAAATTGCACTCCGCTCAGTTCAATTATCATTTTTAATTTTGCTAAAGTAGCCGTTCATGATTCAATCATTTAGAGCTACTTTAGTAAAATTAAAAGAAATATTCTCCTGATATGCTCTTGGTAACAAAGCAGGAATCCCACCCATACCCATTTCATACTTCTTTGGGGACCAAGAAATGAACGTTTTAACCCTCATAGGGTAAAAAACCTTTATTTCTTGACCATGAGAGTCCACCCAGGAATCCCACCCAAGAGGAAAATAAACAGCATTGAAATCTTCTTTCTCAAAAAATGTCCATCCCTCCCTCGTCACTCCCTTACCAGTAAACAAGAAACGAAAAACATCCCCCCGAAAAAACAACCTTACAGGCAAACGTGACCGCGACTTCAAGTGCCGTTCGACGGCCACCCTAAAAAAAGAAACATTTTCTTGAACAATTGCCACGTCCGGGGGCTTGGCCTGTTGAAGAGCTCCACACATCGAGGTAAGATACCCTCCTCTGGCTCCCACGAGGCTTCGTAGGGCGAGTAGCCTTTCCATTGCACCAAATATTCTACCTAATTAAATGAAAGGCAAGAAAGGCTTGTGCTGATTTCGGGTAAACACTCAATTCAGTTAATATCAACCAAGCGAGCACGTGCGAAAACGGGCACTACAACCAAACTCTTACCGTTCCATTTCATTCTCGTCTTTCGACGAGCCTTTCAACTTCCCAATACGACGATCTTCTGTACTTGGTTAGTTTTGGCTGGCCAAAGTCGGCGTTCGCGGATGAAATCGAATTTAAGACCGAGAAGTAGCCTCTAGACGGTCTATCGCGCGACGCCATTTTGGTTTGACTACAGCTTCGGCTTTAACAGACGGGCCAATCACACGCTAGCTTTATTGACAGGCTGACATGTATACTGGAGCATAACAGAAGTAAGCACCACCCACTTTGGTTCGGAATTTCTGGCTATGTGATCTGAACTTAGATATCGAAAAGTCGTGAATTGCATAAACCAGCCAGCTACAAAAGTACGTGGGAAATTTTGCTTTGTCAAAGCGATGTTCCTGTCATAAAGAATTAAATTCTAGTTATCAGTTCGCGAGAGGTCGGCTTGGGTGAGCCAAACAACTCCTGTTCTGGCAAGGAAATTCACTCAGGAACACCTAAATGACATGGTAGACAAGCTGAATCGAAGCTGAAATAAACAGGGCAATTTATTTAACGCTACAGAAATCGACATCGCTTCTCGAGGGAAGTCAGAGAAGAAATCTAAGCTTACAATAAACGGGACAACGGAACCAGCACTACAAAACAACTTACCTTGGAAGCTGCAAGAACTCGCTACAAAAAGCAGAAAAGAATTTACTGGAAACGGAACAAACGTACACAGCGGAGGATACGCCCCGCAAACTGCACACTCAGACCCGAACGAAATTACTAGTAACCAGTGCCATGAGCGTATTATACATTCTCTCTCCTAGAGGTCGGTCAAGTGTGACCCATATAGCCTGGACAAGCGGACAAGACCAGCCACGCTTAACACTTTTGACGGTTTAGAGTACTTTCCAGCATAATCCCACACAAAGATGTCTAGCATGAACTTTTTAAACCTAGTTTGTGTGGCTGATTTATTCACAATCTTGTAATTAAATTGTTATTCAACTTACTCTTAACTCCTTAGATTTTCTTAGTATACGACTATTATTGCCAAGCACATTTAACATGAACCTCTGGCTCGAGAGAGCACTCCCCATATAACCTGCGTTGTAGGCGTAAACGGGGAAGGGGTAGGGGAGGCGAAAAACGCCAGGAAGAAGAAGAAGAAGAAGAAGTGGGAGGAAATGGACAAAAGTGGGTTATTATTATGGTAGGCGTTCCTCTTCTCTCCTATCCCCCTATCTATCCATTATCACTCTCCCTCTCTCGTCTCTTCCTTCCCCCCCGCCCCCATTCCACCCCTCTCCCTTCTCATCCCTCTTCCCCTCTCCTTCGTTTACGCCTGATATTCAGGCCCCCCCTATTATTGACATTAAAATAATATATTACTTACGTAATTACTTATTTCCATTATCTATTGTCAAAACATAGTTGAGCAGGAAACTTACAATAAGTAAAGTTCGACCTATCCTTTCACAGCAATGTCTTTTGCACGTGCAATAATTGTCGTATTATTACGAGCTGCAACTTTCAGACAGTAATTTGCACTCGATTATAAAGAACCGCGGAGGAAGGAGGAGCTGGTAGGGCTATAGGCTAACCACTCTTTTGCTTGGGTTAAATTTTGCAGGTCCCCGCAATGCATAGTAAATGGCGAAACAGTGACCCCTTGCTTGTCTTAGCCAAATTATTTTAACTGTCGAAAACAATTTTGAGGCCAGTTTTTGCGCTATACATCTGTCAAATGCAAGTGCATACCCCGAGTGTTTAGTGAGTACATGGTTTGCCACTTCACTTGACACACGGGTGGTCGATGAAAATATTTCGTCATTCTTTGTATGAATGGATACAGTTAGAGCTTACGAGATTTAGTTTGTTTGATAGACGATTTTGAAGCTCCTTAGATTTGATCTGTCACATTACTCCAGCTCCGATGTTATAATCAAAACAAACCTCGACCATGCATGATAATCAAATTAAGCACCGCTTTTAAAATGAAATTTTAAAAGACACGCGTCATAATCTTGTTTGAAAACGTATCGCATGGCACAGTACAGGACGGCTCTAGGATAGTAATCAGGCCAGTAGTTAACTTGTCTTGAGAATGCATACGCCTTCCAGAACACATCAGCTCGGTTGCTTAACAACGCTTTGTTCAGTCCGTCGATTCTGTCGCCATCAAGAAACTTGCTGATGGACAGATATTTCTTGCTGAAGGTGTAATCCATCTGCCACGTGCGAATGGAAAATACTAAAAAAGAATTTTTTATTACAAAAATTACAAAAAAAAAAAAAAACTTATGAAGGCATGCTTTAGGTGTGATTGCATACATCTTCAGTTTATCTATTGATCTCTGAGACAAGTCCCGTAAAATGACCGGTAACCATAGTTCTTGTGATAATTGCCAATTTCATACCTGGGTCCAAGTCCATGTAGAACTGAATATAATCAACAATAGAAAGAGCTTCTTTATCCAATGACATCATTCGGAATGCTGGGTTGCTCTTGCAGTCTGGGCTAAGAGAAGGAGCGAGCAAAGCAAAGGACTTTTTCATATTTGAGGAGTCTCTGTTGGAATCAAGCAGCTGAAGTCTGAAATCATCTTTGTGCATGTAACCAAACAATTGACCTACAATCAAAATGAATTAATTCAACTCATCGTTACAGATATATAGTTATAAAAAAGCCAAATATATTGACTGTTCATGCCGTCTGAGCTGTTAAATTGCCACGGGAACTTTTCGAAGCTTAAATGCCACGAGAGTTTTGGTCAAATCATAACGTGTCTTGTTATCCATGTTACTGGTTTAATTTGGTTCCACAAAGCTCGCAAATTGCCACATGATCAAATTTCCTTTAAATCATAAAGATATAGAATCTTACCGGCTACAGTGGTGTGGTATTTCCCGACAACCAGGTCCATATACCGTTTCGTAAGTAAGGCTCGTTTTCATCAATGTCCATTCTAAAAATCAAGCGTTAAGCGTAACCTGAGACTAGAACGTTTACAAAGTCAGGCGTTAAAACCTGGGTTAAAAGAAAAGACAATTTGAGTGTAATCTAAAAAAAGGAAGAGAGAAAAGTATGCAAGTGTATTCCTTCATTCGGTACTTTGTTTTTTCTTTCGGATCCATTCGTTCTCTTGTCCAGGAAGTTTTAATTATTTATCTTAGACTATCCAGCGAATGGACGAACAGATAAGCGTTAGACTGGCGAAAAAGTTCCCCAGCCTGAGTCAGAGTACGTATAGCTGCCGTCAGCTGATTTAATCTGACAAGATCCACAACGAACAACCACAGACACTGCCGTCGCCAACGTTCAAAAAAGTACAAAAACAGGAACTAACCTTTCCAACGTACAAAGGGGCACGTTAAAGAACTGTTTGGACTAATAACTACCAAACTACAAAACTGCAATACGCAAAACGAAAATCGAAACACGTGTGATTACCTAGGAAAAATGTCACGTGATGTCATTTAACCGGATATAAATGAACCGGAAACGAAACTGTAGCCACAGTACGTTTTGATTGAATGTGATAACAAGTTGTAATCGTTTACTTGGATACATCAGCTTGTTGGCGAGGTTGTCAATCCGCGCAGTTCGAGCTGAAAGACATCGTTCTCTGATTCAGTTATACACGGTTGGTTCGACATCTCCCTCACTAGTTCAGACCATTCTCTCGACATTGTCTTGCCAGCGCAAATATTATGGAGATGAAACAAAGAACAATCAAGGTGATCCGCACATTCGTTGTCTTTTCATTTTTTCTAAGGAATAAGAACTTCTTGGTTAGAAGTGCTCTCACTGCACTATAGTGCTGGAGTAACTTGTCGAAACTTGAGAGTAGTATATGGGGAATAATGTAATCAGTTTCCCGAAGCGTTAAATTATAATCCATATGCGACAGTTCGAGACTGCAACTTTTTTAACTTATACTTCATGTAACCATTCCCATAATAATTATTGACGATTCACTCACTCACCCTGGAGGACTGTGACTTGTTATAAGCACCCTCTTGCCATGTTCTTTTGCAGAGTTGAGTTGATTTTCTAGCCAAGAAAACTGCCCTATCGCGGTTAGGTTAACTTTCGGATCTTTGTGGTTGCTTCTCTGGTGCCAATACAAGGTATTTAAGACGATTAAAACCATTTGCCCATCTACGAATTAAATTTCATTGGTTAACGTCATTTCGACAATATTTTGTGGCAGTTATCAAAACTAGTAAAAGGAAAGTACAAAAATCTGGAAATGCAACCTTTACAGCAAGAGTCCCTCGTCATCAAGAAATGAAAGTTGTACGTAAAAGTCAAGTGGTTGCCATGGATACATATTCTGCGCGCAACGAAACTGCGTATCATTTTTGCCAGATAGAACTTTAGGTAAAGTTAAAACGTTTGATGGTTTTGCTTGAATCGTCATATTTGGAAAACCGATTTTTAAAGAAGTTAGTAGAACTAAAAACAGCAATATACCAGCAATGCTTGCATTGTAGTAACCACCCTCTAAGAACGTTTTCCTCAGCACGGCCATAGTTGTTGGTTTGTTAGCATCTACTGGACAGCCATCGCAAACAACCAACGGTGTCCAGTAGTTTAAAATGGTCTCATACCAATCACTGGAGTTCGGCAAGGTAAATGGCACCAGGAAGTCATGTAAACCAAGAACAGGAAATATGGGGACGTCGTGAAAAACTGCACGCGTGTTGTTAGCGGTCACAGCAATTCCTTGTAGAATGCGCTCTTTATTAGGGATTATTACGTGTGGAGCTGAGTCTCCTTCAAGAGTAAAATAATAATCAAATTAGAAAAGAAAGGAAGAAAAACAAAGAAAATCACAACCGTGAAGGAGGTTTGGATACCCGGTCTCAATTAGCATAGATTTTGACGATTTTACTGCTCCGTTTTACTCCTTAGTTTTTGTTTCTATTGAGAAGACATATCAAACACCTGAGACAGTTTCATCG
The DNA here is from genome assembly GCF_042242905.1 of Orbicella faveolata. Classification (NCBI taxonomy): domain Eukaryota; kingdom Metazoa; phylum Cnidaria; class Anthozoa; order Scleractinia; family Merulinidae; genus Orbicella; species Orbicella faveolata. Next base: position 10,954,102 of record NW_028301541.1, read on the forward strand.
GCTATCTAAACTCCTCGAATTTCGTCAAGGAAAATACTCCGCTGCACGTATTTTCAACTCTCTTCTCGGTGTTTGGATATCTCGATGAAACACTGTCTGTCGTGTTTGATATATTAAACACATGGCATAGGAGAACCTCTGGTTATATACATACATACTTCCATACATACTTTATTAACTTTCCCCTAAGAGGCTTTTTAAAGACAACAACTTAAATTTAAATAAGTACAACAATAAACATCTACTTTAAGGACCCTAAATTATATATCCTGGTGATACTAATTCGGGTGTTTATGACGTACAACTATCGTTCATCCTTCTGTAGAGCTAGGTTCAAGTGGAACAATGATATCAGTTGGAAAAATGTTGCTAAAGAGGAATATTTTTGTTGAAGTAAACACATCCAACCTTGTCTAGAGATTTCCATTCTTTGTTGGAAAAATGTTGCTAAAGAGGAATAGTTTTGTTGAAGTAAACACATCCAACCTTATCTAGAGATTTCCATTCTTTGTTTCGCGTTACATGACCAAACATCTAGTAACCCGAGTACAATCCTCAAAACGCTTTACCTCCAAAACAAATACGGTGAGCCCCTAATTTTTTGCGTTTCTGTCAAACGTTAGTGATTATCTATCTACAGTAAAAGTTAAAACAAAAATGTGAATATAAGAACATTTACATTTAAGCGTGAACGTCCTTATTACTAAGTCAGACTCGATTAGCGGAGACGTTTTCGCCAAAGACTAATCATTTGAATTTATACCAGCTGGAGCTATTTTTTTTGTTAGCTTGTTTATTAATAATTGGTATTTTTTTGTCACTTTTTCTTCTCTTTTAATTATTTTCGCTTGTTAACCTATATTGATGCTACTTTTTCAAACATAGTTATTTGAGCAGAAACCCTGACCTTCGCATTTCGAAGCTTGACAAAGACATCTTTACTAAACAATGTCGAAACGCTGTTTACCATATTTTCTATTTTCGATTATTTTCATATTGAAACGCTTTCAACAAGCCTTGCTTATCCCATCAATAGAATAACAACAATTAAAAAGTAGCTGAAAAGAAACAAAGAGGGCCACCAAAACTGAGACTTGTTTAAAATAATCGACAACGTCCATTTTTTATTTTAGAATTCTGACTGTTAAATATTTTCGCGCATTCATACAAGAGTACCACACTAGGATAACAACCAAGTAATGCCAAGGAGATGTTCTGCTGCCGAGAGTTATACTTATCACAGAAAGGACTCGTTTAAGTTGGAAGACTGGTAACTAAGCACGAAACACGGGGTATCCATTGACGATGAACAGCGAAGAAATGGAATTATGATTATTATTCACAAAAATTCAATAGCCGTATCAAGCCAAATTTTGTTTTAGCAATAAATATTCAGAAAAAAAAAAAAACATCATCGTCCTCTTGAGGATATTCTTTGGCAATTATATGAGGATGATACGTACATGCATCCTAATCTAAGCATTGAAATCCTACTCTTTCTTAGAAATATTTATGGACAAGAAAAATTATGTGAAAAAATGTATGTGAGCCCTCTCGTTGTCCCTTTTGTCAGATAATTATATTATATTAGCTAAGGCAAGAATACAATAATAAATCATTCGAGACTTGCCTGAGATCAAAACAAACTCCAGCTTTTGTTCTTTGCTTACGTTCCTCATTGCTTCTAAACTGCTGTTGAGTAACAACTCCGGAGTGTCACAACCAGTCCGGCCAAAAGGTGCATCGGACGCGGCTTCTATGATCGCTGCATTAAAACGGCACGAATCACCGCTTGAAATTGAGCTGTTGTAGTCCAAGTCCAGGTTGATATCGGAAACGTGAATAAAGTGGACAAGGTTATCCTCTGTTGTGATTTCTACAGGTGCAGGCCTTCGCTGCTCATTTTCCGAGTCGCAGTGAGGACAGTGGATGCGAAGAGCAAACGTTAAAATTGTAAACAACAATAGAACGACACAAATAATTGCCAGGACTATCACCAAGAAAAACGCAGCCGTTCGTTTCTTTTTCCGATTGTTTTTAGAATCTTCAGGAGGCACCTCTAATCCTAACTCTTCAGGCATTTCGAACAATTAGCAACCTTCAGGCCTGGAATAAGTTAAGCTGGGTTCCATTAAGCTGACTTCCACGACTGATGAGTGAGGCCAGGTTCACACTAGCGACATAGCAACACACCGACATAATGACATAACGACATAATCGCTTATGTCGGTAATGCAAACATCAACAGAAAGACATAGGGAAAAGATCAGTTTTTTTATATTTTGTTGTTATGTTCTTGCTGTTTTGTAAATTACGTGAGGATGTTCACGCTACTAACATAATGGAAAAACGTCCTTCTTATATCGTTACGTTTATGTCGTTATGTTGTCAGTGTGAACTAGGCTTAATCAGGTGCATGACATCAGCGAGCCGAGTCATTAAAAAAAAGCAATAATAATTATTACCAACTGCAGCGAATACCGCCCAAATAACAGTACAAATATACAGCGATATTGTACAGTTATCTGTATAGTAGAAAACCTGTTTGCCTTACAGGTCGGCGCGCGCACGCAAAACTGTCACACCCTCTCTCTTTCATTAATACATTTATTGACTACAGCAGTTGGACAATAAATCTCTTATTAGATCTTTTGGTGTGGAGTATCGCTTTATATTTTTACTCGTTGTTTGTATTTTGACGCGCCCTACGGGCACGTCAAAATACAGCACAACTCGTAAAAATATACAGCGATACTACACACCAAAACATCTGATAAGATATATCAGAAGCATATCACCTGCTGGATATATATATATACATATTTATCACTGCCAAAAAAAGTAATAAATATTGATGTCTACTTTTTTCTTTCTTAATTTATTCTTCATCATCTACGGGTATATTACGAACTGACAATGTGAACAGCTCCCAGTTGGCTTGATTGGCCACTTGGTAAAGCACTGCACCGGTATCGCAGGGGTTATGGGTTCGAATCCCGTTCAGGCCTGAATTTTTTTTAGGCTTTAATTTCACCACTGCTTAAGTTGTGTGTATAACTGCGATGATCAATCATATCTTCATATCTTTCTCCGCAGTTCAAATATATGGTCTTTCATATATTCACTTGTATAACTAAGTAAAGTCTGCATACGAGCCAAGTGGTCAATCAAGCCAGAGCTTATCCCGGTTTCTGTAGCATGAAGCGACTAGGAGTATTTCTACTCCCCCCTGGATGGGATGCTAGTCTATCGCAGGGTTACCCGCAGCATTAAATAGGTCAGTACCCATTTATACACCTGGGAGGAAAGAGGCACTGTCAGAGTAAACTGTCTTGCCCAAGAACACAACACAATTTCCCCGGCCAGGGCTCGAACCCGGACCGCTCGATCCGTATTGTATGAGCGCACTAACCATGGGGACACCGCGCCACCATAACAACTGAGAACTGGAGGAGGGCTTTGCAAAAATTTGTCGCGTCAAAAGACATGGGTGGGAGAGGGCGGAGAGTGGGAGCGCGTACTGGCTGGCGAGCTGCCGCGTAATGGTACGATCATGTGGCTAAAAGCAATAGGAAAATAAATGCTAAGTGACTGGCTCCAATGGAAAAAGTGAGTGTTTTCCTCGAGACTTCACTGTTTCTCGTGGTGATAGTCATTTAAAAGTGTTGTGTTACACCTCCGAACTCTAAAAATAGAACAAACTGCGTAAAAATATATTTGCTTGACGCCGTCTGGCACACAAATTTTTCATGGTCTTAATTAAAGTGCACGTCCAGATCACGTGTGAGTCGAAAGTTGAAGTTGTTGTTTCCTCAGGGAAGTCCTGATCCATGGTATACACGGGACACGTTCTCCCCTAATCGGAACAGGACTTTGAGTCAAAAAATTTTGAAATAGACTTTAAAGTTGTCAGAGCCATTTGCAGTGACTCATTCTAAATTGCCTTTAAGTCACTTAGAATATGCTGTGTTTAAAAAGGAACACTAAGACGAAGAATACGTTTTTGTGAATAAATCGCGTGGATTTCAAGCTTTTGAAAATATTTATTTGCATAGAAATTGCAGATGAAATAGTTATCACTGATCACGCATGCATGATTTGACGTTAGAATTGTTCTTTGGGATAAAATCGTCTCTTGGGGGTCTACGGTAACCTTCAGGAATCTAATCTCTAGGAAACAGCATCTAGCTCTTTATCGACACCAAAATAATTGCCAATATTAGTGTGTAATAAAGTAAAAGATAATTCAGCATTTCTTATGTGATTGACGTTGTCAAACCGCAGAATTTGTTTAATGGCAGGTGAAAACTGTTCAACAGCCATTTATCGGACTTGAGCCAACATATATTAATCATGCTACATTAAATGCGTGGTACCATTGATGAAAATGCAGATTCTGTCCTAGAAGAGGGTCTTTACTCACGTTCTCCTGAGAAATAGTAGAAACATGGGAGCGACAAAGATCTTTCTCTTCGTATCAATATTCGTTGCCAAAAACAATTTGGAGTTAGCAGCCACGGAATGCAATGGAAGATGCGAGTTGAGCAAACTAAGCCACCATGAAAAAGGAATTAAAAATCGCGCCATGGTGGGTCACAGTTTTAGAAACTTTACACTACCGAAAACTTACGATTGCCATGTAAAGTGCTTCGATGAAAAATGCAGATGTCAAGCATTCCAGATATCGGGGCAGCGCTGCGAGTTGTTGGGCGAAGACAGAATGTCGGCTCCAGATGACTTTGTTAGAAAAGATGGATACGCCTATTTTGACATGAGTAGAGAGTATGTTGACCAGGTATGATATTTTCAGAATTTTCGTTTTTTTATTCTTCCCTTCCCGACTTATTGACGATGAGAAACTGATCATGGAAAACTAATTTGAACAAGAAGATCCGAAAGAAATAAAAGAAAGAAAGGAGATGGAGTTCCTTAGCAACATACGTCGCCGTTGCAAAAACCTACTCAAGGGTACGACGGGACAGAAAGTAAATCATCTAGGGCAAATGCAATCGAGTTTTTTAAACACTACTCTCCCACACAGCCTAGTGTAACCTGACTTGGTCAATTTTTTTTTGGCCCTCACTGGTAAAATTTGGAATTCTTTAGCAGTGGTAGATTATGTAAAATTCGCTTGTCAGTTTTAGTCCTCCCAAGAGGAGTGGACCACCCGATGAAATAAATTCGAACCCATTAATGTACTACGAATTGATATCTTTAGTTATAATGTGTCAATGCCTCGATCGTTGTTTTGTTAGCTGCAGATAACTCTGCTATTTAGCCACCTGTCGGGAACGTTCGCAGAGCGACAAAGGTTGTTTTTCCTTTTCGACAGAAGTAAATTAAAAATCTAAAGAAGCAGTCAATATTCGGAAAAATATCCGCAAATAATCAGAAAAAAATTGGGGAAAGACAATTTTTTTGGCAATGATGAAAATCTTAATTTAGTTTTCGGACTATATGATAAGTTGGTTTTTCTCGCGACTTCTGTAATTTATATTTTATGTTCTTTTCACTGACAATGTATAATAAAACAATAATTGAATTCGGTTTTTCGTGATATCTAGAATAATTTAAGTGTTAGCAAGTGTTATCAACCTCAGCCTTCAGCTTCAGCTGCCAAGACCTTAATTCTCATAGCAAAAGTAATAAAATTGGGTGGACTCCAATTCGGTCTGTAATCATACGAGTGAAAATTGACGCTGAAAAACACTTAAAATTGGACAACCAACGCGACTCGATTACAAAACGAAGCCGATTTGTCATCTTGATGACAAAATTTACCGGGAAAAAACAATGGCAAGTGTTATCAACCTCAGCCTTCAGCTTCAGCTGCCAAGACCTTAATTCTTATAGCAAAAGTAATAAAATTGGGTGGACTCCAATTCGGTCTGTAATCATACGAGTGAAAATTGACGCTGAAAAACACTTAAAATTGGACAACCAACGTAACTCGATTACAAAACGAAGCGGATTTGTCATCTTGATGACAAAATTTACCGGGAAAAAACAATTTGTAAGAGGTTTTGGGAATATAGAAGAGTATTCATTCACGAGGAGGAACCAGATAAACCGCGCAGCTGGCCACGCGAATTTTGTTACTCAAGGCCTTGTTATTACATACCTTGTTATAGAGCTTTTTGGGATTTCTTGTTATTGCACACCTTGCTATTGGAAACCTTGTTATCGGAGACCGTGCTTTCGGACACCTTGTTATTTGACACCTTGTTATTCAGGACCTTGTGATTCAAAGCTTTGTCCGTTCTGATCGCGGAGTACGAAGAATGCAAATAATGTTAACCAATGTTAACTCGGGAAAAACAATTGATCCAGGGAAGTAGCCGAGAAAGTTTTAAAAGAATGTCTAAAAACAAAATAATAGTGAACATTAATAGGTAACACTAGTTATGCAATGCTTTCGAGTGGTATTCCATGAAATATCCCACGAGTCACTCATTTTCTTAGTATAAACACGAGCCTGTCCTTTCATACGGTTGGCGCGCCTGGAACAGTTGAATTGGCCAATTCAGAGGGCAGGAAAACTGTTCTGTCCGGACGTCAATGTAAGGTTAACAGGAAAGGCATCGCATGCAGTCGGACAACCTTTCTTAATAGAGAAGGCACTAAATATAAATGAAAAGAGATTTAAAATTTTCAAACAGGAACCAACATTTTTCATTTGAAAATTGCTGTTACTCTGCTGTTTTTACGACCGTTTGGATTTATAATTCCAAAAACCACGGAACATTTTGTGAGTCCAAGCTTTTTGTTTGGCACTAAAAATGTGTCACCCGCATCCGGCAACTCACTCGTAGTTCGTCGAGTGTCGTCAGGTAGAAAATAGCTGTGTTAATTTGAATAGAATGTGTTGTTCCTTGTCAGATTAAACCTAGAATTTTGGAGTTAAGTATTAAAAGAGGTCAAAGCAACTTCAGCATGGTCTTTATCTTTGTTAGCTGCGAACAAAAAGACTATTACTGTCTCGTTTCGGTATAGGACAGTTCAGTCACTGTATCAAGGGTTAGACGCCGGTATGCATACCAAGAAAATACAAGTGACTAATGGGATGTTCCATGGTATATAACGAAAGAGAGTGTTGTATAACTATTTTATACCATACCATGGAAAATACTGAATGCGAGATACGCGTGGCGCGCGATGGGAAGGTTGGGTGTAATACCGTCGAATATACAACGGCTTTCCAGTATTCTTATTGGCTGTATTTTCTATGGCACGGCATGAGTCGCCTCAAAATCCATCAAATATTTTCGCTCGCGCGCGATTGGTCTAGACGCGTCACGTGACCCAATATTCCCCGGCTAAAACTGGGGAATATGTAAAAAATAAACCAGGACTAAATTGCCCTTTTCAGATTTCTGTGGGAAGTGCATGCCCAGAAAAACCTTGTACCAACCAATGTTGCAGCCAGAATCCGTGTCTTCATGGAGGATCCTGTACGGAGTTGTGCGAGCATCCCAAACACAAGTTTAGATGCATCTGCATAGGGGAATACTTTGGTAGATTTTGTCAGAAGCGGAAAGCACGATCCTGCAAGGAGCAACTTGAAATGGACACGGCAGCCTCGTCTGGAGTGTATGCTTTATTTGATCCGACGAACATCTCTATCTACAAAACCTTCTGTGATTTTAAATCTGAAAATAACTCTGTTTGGACTCTTGTCGAGTCATTCAGCATGGCTAATAACCACGAGTTTGCCAATTCACCATTTTATTTGGACAACCCCGACAAGAAAAAAGCCTTCAGTTGGAATAAGTTCCGTTTAACGCTATCCCGGATGGACATGATTGCCAATCACTCCACTCACTTTCGAGCCACATGCAATTTTAATACCGATGGTCTCATTTACATCGATTATTTAAGAGCAAAATTTACTGAAATCGATGTGATGCAGTTAAAATTCGACAGATGTAAGAAATACGAATACATCAACATCCGCGGCTATGGTTGCAAAAATTGTACCGCCCACTTTGTTCAACAAGATTATTGGCACGCACATGTTGATTCATATTATGGATCGTCTAAAGGATGTCAGCTGAAAAGTCCCCTAACAGGAGCTGTGAAAGAACCAGCAGGGGAAGATAATTTCGGTTATTACGCAACAGTGAACCCTGTACATAGGTGCTCATCAAGTCGTGATTCTACGACGCAGTGGTGGTTCGGAGAGCAATTAGAGTAAAGTTTACATTCCTAAGAGCAACTCTCTGTAACTTTGAAGAACTTGACGACAGAATTTCTTTTATGCGTCAAAAAGACTCTTTTTGTGAACTGTTTTACCAAACATTACATACACAGTAATTTACACTTTGATCATCATCATCAACTTGAAGTAAAAACGTTTGCCGCGCACGGTTTGAAAAGTACAAATAAGAAAACTCAATTTAGAAACCAAATTTCTACTTATTTGAGAGGGCCATAACTCTTTTAGTATACGAATATCTCGCCAAATAAGACCTATGATACCGTTATAGGATATCTAAAATGGTTTGGTTGGCCTGTGAAAATTAAGCGCGCTGGAAGAAAAACTAGGAAGGGCATTTTGACCAATTCCGCTACTTTTAGACGGCCGAGCGAAAATTGCATGGCGTGACACTTGCGTCTCCGGGCGTCGTTCCGGGTACACGTACAATTTATCTGTTCACTCGGGATTGTTCCCTCTTTTTTTAAAGAAAAAAATTAGAGAACTAATATCAAGAGATAACCAACGAAGAAGAAACGATGCTTTTTCTTCATTTATTCACCAAGGTTGCTAAAATTTGAATAAAGGACCGATCGTTTTACCTTGAAGGCCGACATTTTGCCGAAATTTTCTGCTCGGTCCGATTTCTAGAGCTTTGTCATCTATAACCAAGGCTTATTCTAAGGTATATTTAAGTTATTACGCCGATAAATGATCAAAGCAAAATGCTCAGTTTTGCATAAATTCCATCGAGTGGTGCTTCGAACATTCTTAGATTTCACCAAAATGTGAATTCGCTTGAACCTTTAAAGCTTAATTTCTGAAAATAGCTCATTAAAAGGGCATTTTTGACGTAATAAAAGAAAGTTCGAATTTTCGGTCGTGCCGCCATATTTACAGTAAATTTTTGAACGTAGTAACCCTCCCAAACTAATGGTCATCCAAAAACTGAATGGCGACTTGAACATAGTTTGACTTGTTATGAGAAAAAACGGAAATAACAACTACAACAGGTCCGGCCAAAATATTCTGATATTTGTCTAAGGTTTTAATATAACTCTTATATTACTCTCGTTGTTTTGAATAATCTCAAACTACACAACACGAAAGCAGTAAAAAACATTTTTATTCAAGAAAAATTTATGCTTCGGTTAACTCTTAATCTCGGGATAGCGTTAACTAGCTTCCGCACAACCCCGCCCAGATTATAGCAATTTAACCTGACACGAGCCCGTCATCAAGCCAAAAACTAGCACTTGGTCAGCGATGAACTTGGAAAAACTCGATCTCGATAAGCTCTAAACTTGAGCTCGCGATATGGACACGTGATACTGGTAAGCGGGTACTTTGTTTGACAGGTGTCAATTGACCATAACATGGAAGTCCAATTATCATTCTCAATTCATCAAGTTAAAGCAAAGAAAATTAGCATAGATTTTGTCGATTTTTCTTCTCCGTTTACTCGGTAGTTTATGTTTCGATCGAGAAGATATATCAAACGCTCGAGACAGTGTTTCATCGACTATCTAAACACCTCGAATTTCGTCAAAAATACTCCTCTGCGCGTCGTATTTTCAACTTTCTTCTCGGTGTTTGGACATCCCGATGAAACACCGTCACTCTCACGGTGTTTGATATATTACAAGAAGTACGCTATAAATCAAGGCTGCATGTCTCTGTCAACCTATGAGCTGGAGTATGACCGCCATCTTGAGCGACTCCGCCGTCAACGCCACCACCGCCGCCGTCGATTATGATTAGATTATGAGCTCGACGGAAATTTCTATCGCGTGATAGCTGACGTCAACTATCACGCATAGAAATCGAGGGCGAATAATCTAATTGTTTTGGTATAATTCTACTAGTCGTTCAAAACTTTATCTAAATCCTCTTCACAGACACTTCGAAAACGTGAAGAAGCGGCCGTCATTTTGCTAACAAGGACACACTACTACGCTACTCACTATCTATTACAGAATAGATTTTGAGTAGCGTAGCCAACTGTACTTCTATCTTATACAGTTCTAAATAAACTGATCACTCGTGATCTCCCCTACGTTATCTGTTTCCGTCAGGCTGGGCCTGCTATTAATTAGTACAGAACTCCCCATGCAATGGGGAACAAGATATTTCACACTTTTTCAGCCCAGGAGCATTAATTGGGTACTAAACGACTTGTCGGAGAAGTACTGGAAAGCTAGCAATGATGCCACGAACTAGTTTGATTCTGGAGTAGCAGCTCAAGCCCGACTTTTTCAGGCACCGTGCTCAACAAGCTCTACTTGTATTTGAATTTTGTTAAGGGAAGGCTTGACTGACGTAAATAAAAGAGAACTAGATCTCAGGCAGGCCCTAGATGAAAAAAAGATAATCACTGATGTCTTTGTTAACCTTGGTTTTGTAGATGTAATGTGTTTCCTGTTTCCTGACGACAACAGTGAATCGGAGGAAGAGTGCGAATCGAGTTGAAAACAAGACCATTAAGATTGTATAAAGACAAAATTTGAGCAATAACCACCGAGTCCGTGCCTGAGAACTCTTAAAATCAATACGCTGAATAGTGTCCTTTCATAATCTAGAATCACGCATAATAGAAGAGACTGGGTCTCTTCTATTATCCACGCTAGAATTAATTTCGCGTGTTTAATTTTCGCGCGCTCTTCTTTTCGCAAGTATTAATTTTCGGAATTTTTTTCCAAAACGCGAAAGTCAAGAAATTTTTACTTGCGAAAATTAGTAAAAATAAGTTAATCTACCAGGACAAGAGAAAATGAGCAGGACAATATCCACAAAGTGATGCTTCGTATTTTCGTATTTTTGTTACAAGGTGATTACTTACCTTGAGAATTTTAAAAAATGATACTGATTAGCTAATACACTATTGTTCTTTGAAGTATTATTCGCCTCTTAATTTCACAACCAATGCGTCAGCTGAGAGAGAAATGTTTAAGGAAGCATTTCGAAACACTTAAGTTCTGGTACGGGATGACAATTAAGCAAAACAAAGAAACACTCAGATGGAAAAAACTGTTACTTAATTCACTAACCTGACTGCTGTCTGTATTTAAAGAAGATATAGCTTCTCGCTGGTGTTCGTCAAAATCTCCCTATACGGCGGTAATACGGACCTTGTACGCGCTTAGTTAGAGAAATTTGCGTAACGCATGCGTAGGTTATATTATTTAAGACATACAAAAAGTACTGTAAACATTTTTAAACGTATGTAAACGAAAATGCTCATATTTTAGGAGCTAGCCGTTGTCAAGGAAGCGGTAGGTTTAGTATTGATTCTGCGTTGTTAAAGACCATACAATGTATTTGGCTGGCTAAACTATATAAAGCCGCTAATATACTAATAAATCACTATTCGAAACGATTATAGACTAAGTCAATGAACGCTTCTGTTTAGCCATCGCTTTGTTATTATTGACAAACACTTTGCTGACGATGAATAGCCTTAGCATTGATTAGGATGCGAACACCGCGGGGCCTAAACTCGGATGCTGTTTCAAGAATATTAAAGGGACTAGCAGTGTAAGTAGCCCGTATTGCAAGTAATTGTAATTTCTGTAAGGAACTGTATTGAGTATTGTATTACCAGCATAAGTGACCCGTATTGTAAGTAACGTAAGTATTGTAGAACTGTGTTTTGTAAATTAAAATTATTAAAAAAAAAAAAAAAAAAAAAATTAAAGGGACTCTAACCCGATTTTTGAAACATTACTACTATCTTACTTCCAGCTAACATGTAAACTAATTATTTTCAGTCTTTATCTATATGCGTTGTCAGATGCCATTAGAATGTTCCCTGAGTCAATTTTGATCTATTTAAAGACAGCTGTATTTAACTTTGGGTAAAACAATTTAACTAGAACAGGCATGAATAAACAACTGCTTTTCCCCGCTACACGTATCTTGGGAAGAGTGTTATGCAAAAGAATTGATCGCAGGAGTAAACGTGACGGTATTCAGTGGTTATTAGTAGCAACGATCTAGCCACTTTAGTCAAAGATAAAGTTCTTTCTTTTTTTGATTTTTAGACGCTAATTAGTAACAATACACAAATTAGTCATAATAGAGTAACAGAAAACTACGTTTTCAGGAGTTTTTAACGAAAACCTACTGTCCTTTCTTATGAACACAGAGTTTAGTAGCTTGCTCACTCGTTTAATTTGTACTAGGCAATCACCAATTTTGCAATGTAGTGTTAATTTGTAATAATATAAACAAAAATTTATTATAACACCACCCGGCCAGCTCAAACTGGGCTTTTTTTGACAGGCCTGTATTCTAGGGTACGCCTTACATTGCTTTCTACTCTTACATTGCCTTTTAAACTGAACACTGGTCTTCAACACTGGTCTTCGACCTTGAAGTGAAATTTATTGACTCATTTATCTCAAAATAAAAGGACAATACAACCTGGTCCGCCTGTAGACATTTCCTGTGTTCAACATGGCCAACTGGCTGGGCAGTTTTGTTTTGATACAACGACTACAGTTAATCAATGAACTCTAAAATTATGGCGTCGTAGTTTGCTAACGACTTATCGATATCTCTCAAGTCAAGATATTTGTTTATTAATGTGGTACGTTTTGTTATTGTCAAAGTATTTGATCCATAACGCTCAGTTCAATCTCGCGTTTGCCTGAAAACTACACTAATCAGAACCTGTCGGTCAAAAGACAGGGAAGTAGCTATGTGGAAAGTGAATCACATGAAATTGAGTGGCAAAGAAAATTGACCGCTTTTTGAAATAATTAAATCATTTTTATGGAAAGTTTGTGCCCAAAAAGCGCCTAAGTTAAGTTTGCTCGCTAATGGAATTTTAATACGACAATTACTTGTCTGATTAGTATTTGGATTTATAGCTTTCTTAGGCGTAAATTTCACAATGAATATCAACGCTAACGACGACGTTTCGATGTCATCCAGACATCACTATCAAGTTACAAATATAATAACGTTACGTTTTGCTGATATCACTTTACAGGCGAGGCGAGAATAGTTTGGTGAGTTAAATAGCTTAGTTTTGAAGCGCTGTGATAGCACGTCATGGGGGGTTCGAAAATGATGAAGGAAATGCAGGAATCTGTAAGGATCCGCGAATAACTCGTCGAGAGGCGAACGATCGATCTGGTTGCTAGGAATCAATAACAGCGCCCAAGACTGCTCGCGTCAATGTATACCTTATCTCGGTTCTCAAGTGTGAGGCAGCTATGAGAGCTGTTACAACTGAAGGATGGTAGGCTATCGCAGTTTAACCCCCTTTGGTCTCCATGTATATTTCTGAGCGGAGTTAAATATCCCATCTAAGAACTGAAAACAAGCGTTAATGATTTTGTTTCTGGCCCCCTGCATGCAAATGAGTTACTTTCCCATCTTTTATTAGTCTTATTAGCTTGTTTTCTTGCATTCGTGTCTTTTAGGAATTCGTATTGTATATTTAAATTTGTACCCATTTTATTCACTCAGTTGACTTGATAATGACGTTAAGCGAACGTCGAAACGTCATCAAAATGGCTTAAGGTATTCCATATTGTCGCAATGTTTTATAGTTAAATTGTTAAGAAAGTCTCTTCTTCTACGAAAATAAGTATGCTCAAGGAAATAAGAAAGAGCTCAATTTTAGCGAGTGATACCTTAGCTAGATGGAGTTATAGCAGTTGGGAAAGAAGTAACTCAGTCGGTCAGTCGATCAGTCAGTCGGTCGTTCGGCCGACGAGGGGTCGTGACCTCTTTTTGGTGGAAAAATTCCGCTGATCAGAGTCTTGGGCTTAAGGGGCCACATTTGCCCGACCGTTGTGAACAAAATGGCTGCCAAAGCGGACGGTATGGAAATTTGAGATAATTCGCGTAAGGAAGGAAATTCTCGAGCGGGGAAACTGTAAACATGGATATAATACCTATCTAATTGTTTGTGTTCATGAAAAAATTCTTTTGAGAAAGGTGTTTGCCTTAAAACAACCGACTGTAATTTACTCTTTTATTTACCTCCGGCAAAGTTCAGTAACAGATCAGTGTTTTCAGTGGCAATATTTACAAAACTAACTGCGAAGCTTACTGGTAAAAACTAAACTTACTTAGGCATGCGTAGTGTTCAACAAAAATTCAGATATGCTGATTATAATCTTGTCTTTCCTTATGTTAATTTGGCTCAGATGATTAATGCTCATTAAGACTTTAAGCTTTAATATTTCAAAATACTGAAAAAAGCAAGGTGTTCTGCATATAATTTCTGCAGAAATGTAACAACGACAAAGATACTGTGCATGTTGTTTCTGACACTAAAATTTACATTAAAATCCTGTCTTCATCATTAGCAGTTGCTGGTAAGTACGGTTAGAATTGTTTCAAGTATACAATATTTACAAGTTTAACAGTACTTCTCGCTGGAAACTGATTTATCAGTTAGAACTCAGTTTGCATTGGTATTGCATACTTATTCAAGCTTTCCTCAGTGTTCTTATTGTACACTGCAGTATCCGAGAGAGTTTCAAGTCTTCTTTCGCTAAAAAAAACCCTCACATGTTATCGTTCGAGAAAAATCTTTCTACACTTGCAAAAGAAAGACCGGCTTATTCTAAAAACGTAAATTTTTAACTGAAAGACGTAAAAAATTATCAGGAACAGAAATTCATCTCTCAACTCCATACCTTAGTTCCCTATTAGACCAATTAAAGTTTTCTATTTAGCCAATTAATTCATGTATTTTCCTTTCATTTCTCCCCAATAGCGTAACTCCATACTCCACTACATAAACACACATAAAATCTCCCATAATAAAATACTTCACAAAGTCAGTGCAATTTGTAATTTTAATTTGAAAACAAAATAAAATGTTTGTATTTATGTAAATGTATGTATGTAAGTGCAGTGTAGTGCAGTGCAGTACATTACGATCCTCCTATTTGAACTGACGAATGGAGGGCTAACACTCGAAACATTTGCTTAAGGTTACCGTATACCTTCAGGGGTGTCTCGCGTCCAAGCGATGTGGCGCGTCCGGTTTAAGCTGTAGATACCTAAGCCCCTATATCAAATTAAAGCTTATAGAGCTGGCTATCAAACCATACCAAAAATTTTGAAATAAAATGAATTGCCAATTTTTTCACGGTCACTAAATGCAAGCGTCCTAATCACCTCTTGGAAGCTACAAGTCAAAGCGAATTTTGTTTTTCGCCAATTTATTTTTTTCCTCGGTTTCAGGACAAAAAGCGCTAAAAAAGCGTGTCTGCGTTTTTCCATATTCAATTGTAGTAAAAAGTTACAGAACATTTTCGAAATAGGATTAAAAAAATGTGAAGTGATCATAAAAAAATCGCTCTTGGAGAAAAAATATTTCGAAATAAGCAATTCGCAGACACGTTTTTGTTTTTTATATGTTAATCTAGCTACTGTCCAAATTTGAGGGCAAACAAACAAATTCCGTTTGAGTTGTAACTCTTTAAAGTGTCTGCTTCAAGCGAAAAAACTTATCCGAGAAAACAGCGCTAAGAAAAATATCTTGCTTCGCAAACAAACTCCGCCCACAAACGCCTTCAACTGGGTTCTCAGATCACTGAGCCAATCAGCGCTTGAAAAATTTACTACCATTAACTCGCGGTGAAATTTACGCGTGAATCTGCAAAAAAACCTTGCGTTTCGCAATGCGCTCAAGGCGGAGAAATAATTTTTCTGCAGTTGGGTTTTTCTTGAAGCTGGTTTGGCAAAATGGGGAAGACGAAAAAGGATACGAACGCTAGAGTAGCTGGGCGACGAGAACAAACAAAAGAAAGCGCGGCAGAGCAAATGTGCATGGATAATGTTACAATGGATCTCAATGAGTTGGACGATTCATCGGTATCGAACTCAACAAAAGAGTCACTGTAAGCATCGCTGTTATCTCTGTTGAGTTCCCAAATTTTACACAACCTTTCTCTTCTCTTAACTCGATCTTTTTGCCCGCTTGATACGTCCGTAGCTTCATCCGCGAGGCCAACTTTCGCTTCTTCACTCATTGATGTACATGTATTTTTACTCATTCTTCGCTCTTTCGAACTGGTAAACGGAGTTTTCCGTGGTCCATGTTTACTTATAACTTAATAGAATTACATGTAATACGAAAAATGCTTGGATTAACAGTGCTGATTAACTGAGTAGCCAGCCAATTCGTGGTATCCATATCGGTAACATTCCCTTGAAAGTAGTCTCGGTTGATTGCATACACGTTATAGGGCTGTCAATCAAGAGGGAACTTCTACTTCCGGCCATAACGTAAAACATCCATTTCTCCGCCAATATAAGGTTTTTTTCAATTTTGTTTTCAGAAATTAGAGATTACTCTTCGACCATTAGTTTGAACCAAAAATCCAAATTTGAAGAAAATTGCCGATCTGAAGGTATACTGTAACCTTAAAAACACGCTAGGGTGGTTATTTTACCTTTATCAACTTCAATATGGTTACGTAGGGTGGGTGGGGTGCGATTAGCTCTCTTACCCTTCATTCATATTACGATACCAGGATTTCCGTTCTGTTAAGGAGGCACGGTGACCTCTTGGTTATTGCGCTCGACTCCGGATCGAGCGGTCCGGGTTCGAGCTTTGGCCGGGGACATCTCTATTGGTGGTGGGCTGTTTTCGGGCTGTCTATAATGTAAAATCTCAAGAAGAACTCGGCGCAACTTCTTTACACGCCAAAAGAAAATGATAGGGTTGCAAAGAGATCCTAGAAGACTAAATGTCACCACCCAATTCCAGATAACGCTTAACATATGCGGCCCTAAAATGTCTTTCGAATAATATGTAACTAAAATAAGAACTACAGAGGGAGTATAAGTTATTACTAATGTAACCAGAATAAGTGTTAAAGTGTTGGCCGCTTTGCTTTCTTTCTTCAGTCTTTTAGCTTCTTCTTCGGGCAGCTGTTCGGTTTGCAGTCGTTTTTTCTGACGTCGCGATTCTGAGAAAATATAGCAATAGGTGTAGCTGATAACAACAATGGCAACCAAGGCGAGCACTGACAGTATGACATAGTTCACCTCCATGTAGAGAAAGTAAAGATCTGTTCCATTGTCAATAACAGCCAGTGTAAGTTCATGAATAGTTACAAAGAGTCCAATGGCCCAGACCAAAAGAAGACCAGTTTTAATCCGCTGTTTGGTGACAATGGTCGTGTACCTCAAGGGATGTTTGATAGAAATAAAGCGATCAATGCTTATCAACACAAAGTTGCCCAAAGAAAGAAAGAATCTTCCTATCAGTGCGACAGCGCTAGCCTTTTCCAAGCTACAGAATGGTCCGTCGCTAAAGATACGCGTCAGTGCTACCGCGATTCCTATGTCTTGAACAACCAGCCCAATCAGTAAGTCTGTCCCCGCTAGCCCCGCCACAAGCAGGTTTGACTTTGATCGCAGTCGGTGCCTTGTTACGACGGCTACGATAACCAGCGCGTTTAACAGAATAGTCGGAAAGACTGCCAATAAATTGATCACAGTCACAGCAATAAGATTTGGATACGTGACATCGGTCAAGTATTCCAGTCTCCAAACAAAGCCATTCATGTAAGGACATTCTTCATTCGTGGATGGTGAAGGCAAAGAATCATTCCTCATTCTGCCTTTGAACTAGCTACGTCTTGACACGTTTGGAGTGTAAAGTGAAATTTTCGTCTTTAATTGTCAAAATATACAGTAGACCTATTGAATAGAGAAACTTCGTCATTCTTTCTCATTGGTTCCGAAAATTATCTTCAGCGGATTTTAGTCGTAAAGAATATTTTTTATGGGTCAATTGTAACACAACCACAGCTGTTTTTAAGATTCATCACAGAATATCACGGAATTATTCATGAAGAGGAAAATTGTCCATTTTGATGAGAATGTTGACACAGCATTGAAACGAAATTAAGTTAAAACTTATTATTACCTTAAGGTTAAAACAAACAGCATTGATTTCTGTCAACTTTCGAACTCACTCAAAAAATAATACAGAGCACGGCGTCTTGCTCTATAAACATGCAAAAAACGACCCTGGTCAATATCGTGAAAAGATCTCGATCCTTTCCTGCTAATATGTAGTTTTATTTACCTGACGCTTGGTCAAAAACCCAGATCTATTTGCATGTAATATGCCGTGTAATTCTGGCTGAACCGGGTTACTTACAAACCAAAAATACAATCATGGTTATAGCTAACTATAAAAAAGACAAAACAAAGCTTCACTTCAGTTTTTTTAGGTCGTACTCCAAGCAGTTAAGTGCGATGTAACATTTCTGATAGCTTCTAATATACATAATGCTGTTTAAATGCTTTATTGCTTTTGACCCTTATTTACGTACACGGTAATAAACCTTAGTAATGCAACCGATGTCGGTACAAACTATTTCCCGGTATTTGCGCAAAACAGTTGTGCCGAGGCTAAACAGCGGGCACGAGCAGTTGGTTTGTTGTTATGAACTAAGGATTGCCTTCTCCAACAACCCACTATAGCTACCTCCCCATTCACAAAAAAAAAAACAAAGGAAAGCTGTCATGTCTTCTGTGTTAATATGGGTATAATTGTGATCTTTTACGGCCAGTGTTGTCGCTATTACTGTTCAGAACAGGAGCAAGCCGGTAATTTTCTACTCTCAATTTAAAGAGGAATATCAGGTATAACCATTATTATTAAAAACTGGTTCGTTGGATAAGGAAATTCAAGGGTTTTCACTGGCTTAACCATCATGGTATATGAGTCATTATACAATGCAAGTACAGTAACCGTACTCGTAATTTTTGGGGGCGTTTTTATTTGTATTTCACTTTAGTTTTTTTGTTTTCTGTGGGCGCTTTTAATATAAAAACAACTATTCCACTCGCGCTAGTTGGATATGAGTTGGATATCAAACGCCCGCTTCTGAAATAATTGTAAATTTCAACAGCTGACTATTTTCAAAAATATATCTTTAATTGTAACATTGAGTGAATAGTAAATGCAAGCTATTCTTATCAATCCTTTTTTTTGTGAATTGGTCTTACCGTGGTTATGAGCTAAAAGCATCAGATTCTTTACTTTTAACATTACTGTGGCCGAGACTCTGAAATCAGTTCAAGTGTTGAGCTAAATTATTATCCCTTATCTTCTGCATACCATGCTATGCACTCATTGACTGGAAAGCATTACCTCAAGTTCGGTCTGTTATATTGATTGGATATTGTTTTACATTTTACTCCGTTATAATAAATGTTAACGATCAATTTGTGTTGATTAATAAAAATGATTTCATTTCGTCGCTTTCAACTTGTTATTCCGAAGAAACTTTTATAACTAGTGCGCTTGGCTTTGTTGTTAGCACGATCTTGCCATCGCTCCGGCGAAAGATACCCTGCCAATCTCACCAAAATACGCTAAGAAATCTAATAAAAAATTTCCAAATGGAGTTGCCGCTTGTGTTTATTGATTTCCTTTATTTGACTAGCTGCATTTGAATATGGAGTTTTTCGACATTGAGCATATGTTTTTTCTAAATTATTGTATTATTCCACTGTTGAGTTTTCGAAATTTTGTTCAACTGAAGTAAAGGTTTAAAGATTACTATCACGGGCACAATCTCAGTGAACGATAGAAGATAGTAACGATAAAGTTAATGGTGATGACAGACTTTTAAAAACTTTAGCTTAAATGGAATAAAACATGATAATAAATAACAGAACTGAATTGTTTTAGTTTTCTTTACGACTTACACAAGAAATAAGATCACTTAATTGCTATGGCTAGGCACCCGGACCGGTACTTAAAAGAACGATTAACATCTTAACTGATCATCTGTGTTGAGTTTTCGACCGGTTTGCATCCGATATAAAATTGATTACGGCTTAACCCTTACTGGCATGAAGCACCTGTCTCGAAGGAAATTTCGCAATCTTACCAAAATACATTCTTTAGAAGGTCTGGACGAGAATGCCAGAATCTTGCAGAGATCGTAGACATTCCTAGCGCAATGTTTGTCCTAATGAACTCGATTTTTATTTTACTCGGAATGTGATATTCAATTAAACGGAACCAGTTATAAACTGTGAAAAGCAGTTATTTTCATTAAAACTCGTGATTTAAACAGGGCGATTTAAAGGTGAAAATCAATTAACAGATCACGAGTAAATCTCGATGTATTTTATGAGATGTTGCTCCGAGAGCTTCCCCATGGTCACGAGCTATCTGACTTTCTTGGTTACTAACTTACATATATACCCGATGAAAAAGTTGTAACTGGCTTAAGGTTATTCCTCAGAATTGAATTGAGCTTTGCTATTGCACGCGATTTTCGCGTCATTAGCGCGCGCTCGCGAGCGCGTGCATATACACAACATATAGAAAATGGTGGTTTTTTCTAATCGGCTTGGCTTGCGACAGACAAATCTTGGTTTTTTATCGGAAACGAGTATCGGGACCTAACGATTTCTTTATTTAGTTTGAATGCAGCGATCACCTTCTTTCTATACAGTGAATATAGACCACTTTCTATTGCAGATTGACAAATTATCACTGAAAATGAGAGTATAGCTAGCACTGATGTGAAGTATAAATGAAATAATTCATATATGAACTGCGGTTGTAGATGAAAGTGAAGAATGATCATCCCAGTAAACTGATTTCCCAATTTAAGCAACTGTGTGGCTTCATAGCTCAGTTGGTAGAGCATCGCACCGGTATCGCGGAGGTCACGGACTCGAATCCCGTTCAAGCCCTTAATTTTTTTTTTTTTTTTAGGCTTCTTCTTTCTAGTTGCTTAAATTGGGAAATTTACTGCGATGATCATTCTTCAGTTTCATAGCTAGCACTCGTAAAAGATATGTGCCCTCAATAACACTGTGTGCATGGAAGATATTGAATCCCTGTCGACAAAATATGGGTGTCTTTATCATGAAACGTACATCAAATTGCTCCTTGACATTGATGCAATACATCCATTGTTGTATTTCTCGCTTAACTTTCTCCCTATTTTTCTGCTCTCACAAAGAGTAAAGTGAGTGGCTCAAATATAAACAATTCTAAAAGAGGATAATTTAATGAGGAATTATGGGGTTTATTGAAGTTCTTCCTGTTGCTAAACGAATACCGGGATCCCCCTTTTTTTATTTCAAAATTTAAGTTCTCTTGTTGTAAGCAGCCAACAGGCAAAATTTGCATGAATCTTTTTGGGGGGAATGACCTTAAGCCACTGACCTGAAAATGAGTAACCTTAACTAGGCTAAAAAAAAAAGGTCTGAATGAACTTAATACTGTACTTAATGTACTATTGTAGCACATATAGTGCCTGATTTTCACGATTAAAGATGCAAACTAACGGCACATGGTTGAGAAAGCGAAATATTCTTGTTTTCCAAAGAAATCAACAATTCTTGCAAAATTATATATATTTTCAGATCCAGTATTGGAGCAATTATGTACCGAACAGAATTTGGAGTATAAAATTAGTCAGATGAAAAAAGGGTCAACGACTCTTCCTAAGAGATACCTTGATAATCTCAAATCTTTAAAAATCTCTTTGAGAGAAAAAGTTTGAGTTTAAGTTTTAAAGGCCAAGTAAAAAAATTGACAAAAATTTTCAAAAGTTAAAAAAGAGAAAAAGAAACTTAAATTTTGACACGTCGCGCTCGTGTTGCGTACTACGTGTCGCGCGTTGCGAGGAGCGGCGAGTTTCAATTTTGCGTAGCCTGCACGTGAGTGTTTATTTTCGAATTTAGATCAAGACATGAAACTATCCAATTTGAATGCGGTTTGTACTCACGGCTGGAGAAGTGTGATTAGTTTGTACATTGTAATTTGCTGTACACGAGGAACGCAAAATAGTTCAGACAATGTATTTCTTTTCCATTGTTTTATTTACTCTGTTCTTAATACTGCTAAATTGCTTGTGTTTGTAATTAGATGAGGCACCAAGAGCGATCCACATTTAATCTGTTCCACTGTCTGGAGATGAGTAACGAGAACTGAAACACGTGATCAACAGTTGCGATGTAACGGATTAATCGCGAGAAAGTAATCAAAGGAAGATGTCTCAACTTTTGGGGCATTCACTTAAAATAAACTTATTTACAAATCCACTTACAATTCAATCAGTGGTTCCTGGTCATGTTGATCTAAATTATAGTCTCTTAATGGGTTATGTCCATAAGCCGGCGAGTGCAGCCATTGCCCAAAATATATCAAGGACATCTTGGGTTACATGCCGACAAATTCTTTACTGGGTATTCCACGTGTCTCATCTTTAAACTTCCACCGAGATGATTTCTTGTATTCAGTTTGTAGAGGAAGTGGTCTCTGGGGGTATTAGGAGAAATCAAACAAATGTGCCTCGCTTGCGTTGTCCACGTAGATGTCTTCAGTCTTTACCTCTAAACACAGCGAGTCGGTATCACTGAACGGTTTTGCAAGAGATCTATTCTTTGCCTTGACGTTGTTGTAGTAGAAATCAGACATCATCAGTACTTTGGAGAGTTCCAAGATTGCAAACCCTGCGAAAATGGGTCAATTCAGGAGCCATAATCGGGCAATTCAAATAAAGGGTTATCTTTAAATTGACAGCCGCAATTTCAATTGTGAAAATTCTACAATGATCGAACAAAGGCGCCCTTGTGAGCATATGTAATCTTTCTCTGTTGTCATAATTAAGTTCATTGACTGTTGCGTAAATATACAATTGGTTTGCCGAAGACTGCATTGTGATGCGGTGATCCATCGTCGCTTTCATATCAAGATCCAGGTATAATTTCGAATTCTTGTATTGTGTATTCTTGTCATGTAATTGAGGCAGCAATTTTGCAATGGAAGGTTCTTTCAAACCCATGTCTTCCTTCAACTGATAACGGTAAGGCGATAGCATGTCATCTTTAGCCATTCTCTCTGTCTTCAGGTACATTTGAAATATCTAATTATTCAAACCCATCCTCCGATGGCCAAGCAAACTATCGTGAGCAATGGCTGAGACATGGCATAAATGTAGCCGTAAAGATTATTTGTATTGAAGTAGATGATATATTAATTTCGACTCCAATGAAAACCGTACATCACACGCCACTGGTGGTGTATTCCAGGCAGATATATATTCACAAGTTTACTGATCAAACATACAGTAGTGATAAAGCGGTAGGCTGCAAGTGTTTTTCTCTAAATAGAATAAGCGCCCCTTGATGGTGTGCTAAGGCATCACTTTCGACCTGGCTTAACCCTGGTTGAAACAAATAAGCCTCGCTCTAGGTGGGATGGAAGGGGAGCGGGGTTGCGGGTTGTGTGTGGAGTATTTGCAGTATTGAAACAGCTGTTAGTGTTTTTTTTTCAAAGCTAAGTTCAGGGTGCAATAAAAGGCTTTTGCCGGAAATAAACGCAAGTCTCCATGTTTAGAAAGTGACAAAATTCCAAGTAAAGTTTTCAAGACAACAATTAAACCCTCATTATAAAGTACTGTAGTGTACTTGACAGCTAGAGTAAATCAAGCTGTATATTAGGACATAATGAACCAATCAGTCATTCTGTGTGTCATCTATTGCATAAATTTATCAACTACGTGGAAATATTTGTTTTGTTAAAGCTGGAAATCTCTGGGCACTTTTATTCTCGTTCTGCCAGTCTAATCACAGAGGCGCTTAAAGGCGTCGCGATAAGATGGGAAAGAACTGACAAAAATGTGCGTGGTGTTAAAACAGTCATACTTTTCAGACGGTTTAGCGCTGGCTAAAGCCATGAAAGCGCTGCAGCACTGATAATTCTCTTTGCCGTTAACATAGGGCGCCTATTCGAGGGCAGAACAATTAAGACTCTCTTAGGAATGAAAAAGTATTCCTATTGTTATCCAAAAACAATAGGAACATCCAAAACTCTATTTAGAAAGTTGATCTCAGTACGACGCCTCCTGGAATAAGCGCATCCATTAGAGCACAAGTTTGGCCAATAAATGCCATATTGCTCTTCAGGACTGCAGCTTATTCGACGGCATTTCTGATGTCATTTACAGCACTTATTCAGTGGACACGCTTATGAGTTGAGTGCGAAAGTCTAAAAGGTGCAAGGTGCTACATACCTCAGAAACGAACACCTCAAAAATACAACGCGTTAACACGAGTGCTACACAGTCTGCCACTTTTTATTTCTGATTTTTTTTTTCTAGAGCAAGTTGTATTTCCAGCTGTTAGCCTTCTATATTAGCATAGAAGAGCCAACTTGTTTTTGGATTTGCTAGTAAACCGTTATCATTATTTTATTTATTATTATTATCTCAGAAGTATAGCATAATTATATCAAGGGCGCGCGCTTAGGTGACTCTGCCGGGAAATACTCGCGAGGAGAAATGACGCCTCGCGCGAGTCTCCTCGTACTCGTCCTCTTCCTTTACCATTCAGCGAGAAGTCCTCATCAAATGGAAAATGATCACCTTCGGGGTTTCACAAGGAATCAAACACACCAGCCTTCAGTGACGAACAAACTGTTTATTAAAACTTATCACAAATGTTCACAAAAGTGATCGCCATTGGTCAGTTTTCTTCGACGTGACCCAGTCCAAGTTAGCTGTCGTGACGCCGTGTGAAAACACTGAAACACGTCGCAGATGGAATGTCTTTGGAGTAAACGATAAGATCACATCTGTAAGTACAGTTTTGTAATAATTGGGCGAGGCGGGAGGTGGGGAGGGGTGTTAGTAGACAGGAAGAGGGTGTTACTAAATATCTCCCTCCAAAGAGAAAGGAGGCTTAATAGAACTTGTAGGTTTAACTGCCATTCTTAAAGTCACTGATCCACATTCCAAGTGGAGGAATGCGAGAAATGTGTCTGGAGTTTGGCAATGTTGAAATAATTTGGGAAACATCACAGGCATCGATCACTGATAAAGGAGAGTAACTTGTATAAAATTGTCTTCCATTAGACATAAAAAGAAGAGTTTTTTTTTTAAAAAAAGTAGAGCAGAGCTGTTTGACTATGGTGCAGCAACTGTCATGTCAAAGGTCAAACATATGTTGTATGCATGGTGTGTATAGTGTTGACACCATGTTTATGTTTTGCTAGTTCGGTTTGCTTCGGCTCATTTAAAAATTTAATTTTGTCTGGCTTCGCCAGAGACTGGTGTCACTTCCCTTCAAGAAGACTGCCATACACATCAATTTGACTGAGTGTTTTGTTTCTTGAGATCGATGTTTGCGTTTGTCCCTCTCTTCGTCGACTTTGTTCGTTATCTGACATTCTGGCACCACATGATTCAAAAATAGATTCTAATGCATAAGGCTGTTGACTATTTTGCGTGTTGTATATGCCACTGTGGTTTAGATCAGGCAAGATTTCATTAGTTGATGGTACTTGTTTAAATGTCCCACTATTAAATGCGATCGCACTTCATATCACACAAGTTCTTTGCTACTGCGAGAAAGCTAATTTATGCAGCCTGCTTGATTCAGGCAGGCAGATTTCTTATTGGTTGAAATAAACAATGTGAAGTCCACGAGTCCAGCCATGAGTTTGGGGGAGGAGCATGGGCTCCTTTCCTGAACAGCGGCTGGCAATCGAGCCTACGTAGTAGACTATCCCTGAAAAGTTATTTGCAGTTGTACTGCAACATTAGAAGATGTTTCAATGTAATCTTCTAAGGTTCCTTCTTGTCGATTATTGTCAATTTCAAGTTAAGTCTTCATTTTCTCGTAAAAAATAGTTTTCATTTCTATTTTCTGTGTTTTCTTTTGTCCATCACCGATCTTGTAGCGTATATTTCAATCAGTATTAAACGTTTTGCTTCAAACATATTGGTCTGATGCAACCACTGCCAAAATTTGGAACTTGCGAAATTTTTGCCAATTTTGCCTTGCCAAAATTTGAAAATAAGCTAATTTGAATTAGCTCTAGTGCGACCTGGCCCTTAATAACCAAAATAAACAGAACACGATCCTGATAAGCTTAGCGCAAATTATTAATGATGCAAAAACCATCAGCCACAAGACGCCGAACATACAAGTTGAATTCTGGTTAAAATGCCGAAGAAATAAATTAATGCTGGCTAGGAAGCCACAATTTACAAGGCAAAAAACCTGTTACGTTATATCAACGAAACGCCACAGAACTCCAACACGGGCGTAAGCTTAAATAATTTATCAGCTTCAATTCAAGTCAAAAAGTGCTTCACGTGAAGTTGTGCCGAAAAACTGTTCACTCACCTTGCAAGGTAAGCTACGAAGAACCACGAAGTAGAGTGTAGTAACAAGATTTGAACGGCTAAAGATCTTCATGACCACGCTCGCTTGCAAACAAGGAATGAATTCGAGGAAAATGCTCAGCGAGCTTTGGGAATGACTCGAGTGTAGCTTTACACAGACCGCTGTATTCAACAACCGTGTTTTGCTGGCGCAAAATTCAAATTTGCCGCGTTTTTGACGCGACTCAACGACTGAAATTCTGACTGAGGGTCCGGACTTATATTTTCAGAGCTACGAAATAAAATTACATCGAAATTAAAATTTTAAGCAAAAGAAATTTATAAGAAGCTTAATCTCCATAAACGACATTAGGAAAGATTTCCGTATAACCCCATACATTTATTATGCATGCAGAATTATTAATTATGAATGCGCTCTATTGTTTTTGAAGACAATAGGAATTCCCGAGGGTATTGAATATATACATTGATAATTACTACTTACTGTATGAATAAAAGAGGATTTCATTGCGCGCTTTTGCGTGCTGTCTTTTCGCTGATTCTCTTCTTCCCCTAGCTCCATTCTTCTCTCTTCTTCTTCTCCATATTCTCCAGGCTCCTTGCACATTTTTTTTCCTTTATTTACCTTGTACCCCTGCAGGTCTCGAACCACTTACCTTTCGCATACCTCTCGCTTACCAGTCTCTCTTCCACACCACTACACTACGAGGTTCAGTTGAGAATTTGCACTCGAAAAATCATTTTTATTTTACTTCACTCGTTCACATTGCCAAAAATTTACATTACAATTGAATTATTCCTCTGTTTAAAGCATGTTTCACGCTGCACGAAAACACGCATCGCATGTTTTTATCACTAGCTCCCTGGTGAACATAAAGGGGATGATTTATTTCTTTCTCCCTGTTGCCTCTACTCTCTTGTCATTTACAGTTCACCGTTTTTATAAGAATGTCTTCTCTAAACTTTTTTAAATTGTGCAAAATTTTGGCGGATCACGATCAGTGCATACAGTGGTGCAAGGAACACAACCTGCTCGCGTCGTCAGTTATGTGTCCACGGGAAAATTGTAGCAATACATTGACGTGGACACGACGAGCTTCATCGCGAGATGGGTTCGAATGGCGGTGTTCGAGAAGAAAATGCAATGGCATGGCATCAATGCGCCAGAACTCATGGTTTTCTGGAAGCAGGCTGTCCATTGAAAAAGTATTAGCCCTAACGTACGCTTGGGCGCACAAATTTACTATTACTCAAGCAGTGCACGAGACCTCACTAGATGACGAAACCACGTCAACAGAAACGGTGATAGATTGGTATAACTATTGCCGAGAGGTTTGTGCCGACAGAATCATGAATCATCATGCGGGGCAAATAGGCGGACCAGGTAAGACTGTGGAGATTGACGAGTCCAGGTTTGGCAAAACGAAGTACAACCGCGGTCGCTACATCGAAGGACAGTGGGACGGTCTTTGGCGGCATTTGCCGCGAGACCAAGGCCTGCTTTCTTGTTCCGGTAGCGCAAAGGGATAAAGACACACTCTTACCCATCATACGCGCCCACATATTGCCGGGGACACGCGTGATGAGCGACATGTGGAAAGTTTACGATTGCCTAAAAGACGAGGGCTATAGTCATCTCACAGTTAACCACAGCCTAAACTTCGTAGACCCAGACACAGGTGCGCACACCCAGCGCATTGAAAATACATGGTGGGGAGTCAAACGAAGTATGCCTCGTACAGGAACATCCAAAGATCTCTTTGAAAGCTACCTACAGGAATGAATATGGCGTAAGCACTATGGAGATGATCCTTTTGGAAACATTATCAAGCATATCGCCGACTTGTATGAAGTGCGCAAAGATGCGTAAATTGTTCCTTGTAACACTGTATGCACTGTTCGTGATCTGATCGTCACTTCATGGAGGAAAGAAACAAAATACACAGCTTCATCGCATGGGTCTGAACTTGAGGAAGGAAATCAAGGGGAAAAAAACGCCGAGAGACGCGACAGGTAAGCTATAATTTTTATTTCACTTTGTTTACATTTACAAAATTAGTATAATAGTGGCTAACCCGCTCAACAGATTATCGCTAACCGCAAGCAGCCGGTTTTGCTTAGGCCTAAAGCAGTATTTTTAAGCTTTTTTAAACTAGCGAAGAGGTCTAAATCGCTTTTATTTTAAGCAGTTTTAAGCCTGCGTTCAGTTTAAAAATACGGTAAATGCGGCCCAAATCATGATATTTCGCATCTGATGTCCGTAAAATTATTCTCAAGTTTTAGGTCTCAAAGAAATCGTTCCATTTTTGCGTATTTTAGATATGCGACACTTAGAAAAAAAATGGTAAAATTTAGAGTTATTCAAATCAAATAAGTCTCAAAGGAGCACTATTGTTTACTCTATTGTTTAGTTAAACAAAGAACTGTATGCATAATAAATGTAGGGGTTATACGGAAATCTTGCCCGACATTATAACAAAGGACAAGAGCTTTGGCGCAGTTCAAAATGGGCAGGTTCAAGCCAAACTTAAAATTCTCAGTATCATATGTATCACTCGTATTTGTGATATAAACTTTTCGAGCATGACAAGAGCTTCACCGAGAGCTAGAAAACATGTTACTTCACCATCTAAGAATATTATACTATTAAAACATTTTAGAGGTGTGCATGTAGACGAATAAAGACCATAGACAAGCGCTTCATTGACCACGCAGTCGGCAAGGCGGGGAAACGGCTTTAGCTTTTACCTTTCCTTTCTAGAGTAGGTTTTTGCACTTTCCACAGGTTTGCCGACTGCCGCCAACTGAGATGCTTTTTGTATCTGCTTGAATCCATGTTTACTGTGTTCTTGGTACGGCAAGCTCGGACAAAAGTTGAAACCAGCTCGTTTCAGAAGAAACGAGGAAACATTTGACAAGAAATTTGCATGGGAGCGTGCAATAATATCAGTAGCACAAATGGTACGTGAGTGTTCACTGGGTTTTTCACAAGCCAATCATTTGCAGGCATAAATTTATCATGTGTCACGGAAGTCACGATTACACAATTGCGGAGAATAGTCAGAAAGATCCGAAGTGTTTAGAAAAATACACAATATTAGGTATATTGTGCAAACGAACAATAGACAGGATATTTTCATTCAATAAAGTCATTATGTATAAAGCTGGATGATTGGCACCAAACTTAGGACCTCTTAATAGACCAATTTCGATATATTAAAATTCAGCCTAAAACAATAGATCCCAGTTCGAGGCTCTGGGGAATAACTACAGAGTTTGTGGGGATTATTCCCGAGAGCCTCATGCTGAGGTCTATTGTGTTAAGCTGAATTTTAATATATCGAAATTGGTCTATTCATATGAGCCCGGTCAACCGGGCTGGCTCGGTTTCCGAGATCTCGCCTCGCCACTCTTTCCTTCGTAAAAATGTCGATGTGTTCAAATGAGAAGCCGAGCTGCTCCGATTACCGAGGTCTCGGTTTTTGCGACCGAGATCTCGGTAACCGGGATGAAAATTTTCCCATCTGAACACTCCAGCTCAGGTAACCGGGACGAAACTTTTTGGACAAAATACTAGTATAGCCCTAGCCCTAGTTGTTCGAAAGGTGGATAACGCTATCCACCTTTCGAACAACCCGGGCTTTAGCTTTTCACGCAAACTTGAGCGCCAAATCTGTCTAATTCGGGCCACAGAATGATAAACAGCGATTTTTAATTTCTAACAGATCGATAAACTAGAATGTATCTCTTTGTGAGAAAACTGGGCGGGCATTTGTTTTCCTTCTATGAAACAAATTACTGTTTTATACCGAGGTGTCAACTTGTAGGTCGGAACGCAGTCAAATCTGGTAGAGAAATATAAAGTGTACCTTAAATATGATTAACGAATTATTACAGTGCCTGGGAGGTCCGCATAGTCAAAAACTGTGACCGAGGTCTTGAAAATCCTGCCGGCAGTATTTTCAAGTCCGAAATCACAGCTTTTCACTATACGGACAGACCCTATTTTTATTATAAGCAGGCAAATAATTAATATTACATCTAGAGGCAAATTAAACGGCACTTTTTGTATTAACTATGTCATCTCCTGACTACATTTACTCAATTTTTAGGCAAATAACATGTTTATTTTTTCCTGTGGTAAATTGGCTTTCAAATGGGTTTGTTTGTTTGAATCGGCTTCCGTGCCGTCTACAAACCTTTCGTAAAAAATCGTCGCAAAGAGTGAGTAACTCAGATACTAGAAAAATAATTAAAAGATGTATAAAGGAACAGTTGTAGAAAATATTCCTTTTTGTAAGGGAAATGAATGAGCCTGTGATGGTGATTCAGGGGACTCTTTTCACAAGTTATTACAAATATAGAGTTTTCGAGTTCACTTTTGTTGAAACTGATCTATATTTGTGGTCATTTTCTGACCTGGCCGTTGTAATAATAAAAAAATTATACCCGGCCACTGTGTACTTTCCTTGAATTTCACACTCATCTAGAGGCAAAGTCAGCAAGATCGTTTGAAAATGTTTTTTACAAATGTTCAACGGTTTTACATCTAATATTTTCAAAAAAATTGCTTTTCTCCTGAACATCGTCATGTTTTATCCTATCGAGCCGCCACCTTAATCATCGATGAACGCGTAATAAGGCAAACGATTGACGTCGATTATCGCTAATTTGTTCACGAAAAAAAATTTCAAAAAGCAAAATGATGGCAAGCAGCATTGGATAATTTCACCCGCTCCCGGAACCAATCAGATTGCCAGATTTGTTGAATTGTGCCATGATTACGGACTGAGAAAAAAATAAAAGAAAAAACGATTTTTTTTTTCCTCCCCTAAGGGGTGAGAAGTAATAGCTTTCTCTCTTTACTACACTGCTATGATCTCGAAATCTCGTGTTCTTCGTGTTCCTTACAGATTGGTTTATGAACACCAAATATCAAGCAATCCACTGACAATCCACTACGGATATTGTTCCTGTGTTTATGTTAATTGCTTTAGTTACCTTTATTCTAACTGTCTTGATCTTTTATTTGTGTCCAGCAACCTATATTTTAAACGAGTTTGCTCCAGAAACGTAAAACATGGGCATGCGATCATCTGTGATCAAATTCTGAACTCTCGAACCTCACTCGACTAGCTATTTGAAGAGTACAGTATAAACGATTTATCAATACCTCTAACAATGAAATCAAAACTTCCTCAGTACTCTTGTAATAAATATACATTTCACAGGACGTACCTTCGGGTAAGTTCATATCCAAGTGTTCTTTACTTTGAATGTCAATATCCAACAAAAATGTTTCCCGTGAGTATGCAGAGAGGTCGTTTGGTCTGACACCCGTTTGATATTTAGCGTCAAAAGGAAGCATCGATACCAAACCGTATGTTTGTTGCCAAACAGATTGAGGGAATATCACGGCTTAATTCAACTGGTCTCGAGGGTGAACTACGAGTAGGTTGACACCAATCGGTCCAGCTTAACTTTATATTCGGCTGCCTGAGTCCGAGCTGGTCTAGTTACAGAATGAATCCTTTATTGCTAGATAGCGCTTTTAGAATTGAACCTCACTGTGTACGTAACGCGCTGCGATTGGCCGATTCGTTCGGCCTACGTGTTGTGGGATAACAGGATAAAAAAACGCCGAGACTTGTTACCGAAAGGTGACTCTAAAAAAACTCCAAAAGTGGCACCAAAAGAGAGTTACAAATGTCTCTCGCGACTAGAGATACGGGTTAGATACTCTGGAAATATTAGAACATGTCCCTTTAAACCAAATTAACTACTTAAGAACTGTGCAATAATTATCAGGAGGGGGTGGGGCTGTAAAAAAACAGAGAGGGGAACATCATGGAAAATCATACCCTTAGGGAGGGAAGGTAACATGCAAATTTCTTTTTGAAAAGTAGGTGAGGCGGCATAGGCAAGTGGACTTTTTGTAGTTATTATCATTACAAAAATATAATACAAATATTACCTTCACTGGTAACATTACTTACAATAACAAAATAGAGCGGTTTTCAATTACTTACCAATTAGACTACTCAGCAAATCTCAAACTGTAGTAAAACCAAAACCAAATTAAATGTCTAATTACTTTCTACACTTATTGAAAACTGCTCTAGCTTGCAAAACCCTAACATTTGCCTGCGATACTTACTCTAGTTACAGTACTAACATAATTCACAATTTAACAACCTGAACACAACTTACAACGCTAACATTGCTTACAATTTATTAGTACCTAGTTATATTACTTACTTATTTAAAATTGTGCATCATGCTTGATGTCAACTAATATTACTTGCTTTTTCTTATCTTGGCTAAATATCAACACACAGTGCTATTTAAAATCAAGGGAAAACATGTTAAATATGCTATTAATCCAGAAGCCATAATCGGGGACGGAGACCGTAAGTCTTGGGATCCACGCACATGTCGGGGACTCTCGCGTGGATGTTGTCACGTTGCCTGATCAAATGATGAGAGTTGCGAGATTCTCTTGCAGATTTTTCACGATGGCAGGGAATAACGCAGGGAATAAGAACCAGGGTTCTTATTTGTAGTTTTACGCTCTGAGCTAATGGAAAAGGTGAGTTTTCAGGGTCGAAAACAAGACTTCAATTTCGCGCTGTGGATGAATATCTGCTCGCGCTACTTGTACAAGTAAGATTTTGCGTTTGTTCTGTAAAGAGATGTTATGTAAGAAAACTGTACCATGGTATCAAGATAATTTGTGAATTTTCCAAACAATACTTAGTCATAACCAAATTCTGATAATTTCTTATTGTTTCTGTTTGTTTGGCGAGTTTGCAAAAGTTTTTGAAAGGAAATTCTGATATATATCCAACTAGTTTTTTGCTGTGTTATGGAAAAGCTGTTATTCATCAACATATGTGAAACTTAAAGTGGAGTATTGTGGAGCTCTTGTAAAAGAAGTGAGCGGAACACAACTTGGTCAGTGATATAAAGCGGGACAACAGTAGTGGTATGGGCTAGTCCAGTACAGATTTGACAGGTATTGTGATGCAAATGAAAAGGTATAGTTATGGAAAGGAGTTCTATTGTTTTCTCGAGTTTCACGTATCCATGGTAACCAGAAGCCCCACCCCCTTTGGCGTCATTAATCTCGTTTCCGTGTTGACCGAGTAAAAAGCCTGGTTTTTAACATAAACAAAAGAATCACGCCATTTTAAAGTTACCCATTAACTTTAATATCAAATGTTTCCCTAAAATTACAGGACAGAGGCGTGTGCAACTCCCTAGTGGATTGCGCTCCTTATGAATGAAACTATTTACAGAAGTGTTTACATATGGCACAACAGTTCAATCATGTCCCCATCCTCGTTCGTTATTCTTTTATAGCCATAGGGATATGTTTTGAAGGTGTAGGGATCTATCACCCGTTTTTCGTAAACAAGCTGGTACTTTTTCGTCTGAGAGACTGTGGTCAGTGAGTACTCTTTGGAGTTTCGAACGATGTGATAAGGCTTGTAAATATCAGTTTGTCGCGTTTTCTCGAGAGGGCGTTGAATTTCGTCTAAAACATTTTGCCGCAACACTTGATAATTTAACTGCTTGCTACCTTCACTGTTTAAAGAGATTCCCCTCACTTTGCATTCTCCTTTTTCTTTCTTCGTGAGGTAGCCATAATTTTTCGGTCCCGCGGACGCAAATTCAGTGATGAAGTCGTCTTCTTCCAACTCGTCCTTGAAATCAACGAGAAAGTCGTCAAGGGGAGGATTGTTTTCATGGGGTAGAGTGGAAAAAATAACGCTGTCGGTGTCTGTGTACTGTACTCGTTCTTGTAGCATGTCCAGAGCTGCATACAAACGAAGTCGAGCCCAACATGTCGTGAAACAAGCGATGAAAATGTTGAGGTTTGGTGAGACAGGTTCGTCATTCGATTTCAGTTTATAGTGAACTTCAACGATGTCTTCAGACAATACACTCACGTAGCAAATGTCATTTGCATCACTTTCATGGAATGCACTGAACCTCATAGGATCCCCGAACTCTTTGATTTGAGTTTTGCTGGTGCGCTGGCCAAACTTCCCCCACATGGAATTTAACATCATTTTTGCAAGGCTACGTTTGCCGAGATTCTTTTCAATGTTGTTGCGGTTGAGTTCGATGCCCTCTTTCGCTTTGTAGGATCTCAGATGTTCTTGCTGTTTGACGGGATCATTGTCTACATGAGCTGGCCAGCCGCTTGCCTCCTCTTTAATCTTTAACCATGTAATCACATAGTCTTTAAAAAGACCTTTCCTCGTTTCAGAAAAATGCCACACTTCGTGAACGTAAGTTATTTTGTAGCCCTTCTCAACGGCTTTGTTCAGTTCGCGGGTACACCATGTACCTGTAATTTGTCTTTCACTGTCGCTGTGACTGCAAACCCAGGACCGTTGTAGCATTGGTTTTTCCATCTCTTCTTGTACACAGGCTCTACATAGCGGGAATGTCAGTTTACCATTTTCACGCAGCGGAAGTACTGGATGAAACAGTTTTTCTGGAGGTAAGATTGTGACCTTGGCAATCCCGAAGTAATTTTGGATGTTTGTGTTTTCCGGCTGAAATATAATTTCAGGGTGGCCGACAGGATACTCAGCATTCTTATTGATGAACGGATAGAGAGATGTAAAATCATAGTAATGAATCTTCTCTCCTGAGGCGATGTCAGCCAGATGAAAAAGTTTGACAGCGTTTGTTCGTCCGCCGCAGAAGGCATCACGGGGATTTAGTGGCTCCACCAAATCGAGGCTGGTTACAAAGTTCCTGACGTCCTGCCTTTCTTCTTTCATTTTCCGCCAATCACACTCCCACATTTCGATGACGTTGTAACCTCTGTCACGAAAGAATTGTAGTTTTTCCTGGGTGCATAGATACACGTCGGCAGTGCAGCGGTGCTCTAATCTAAGGTGTGTTTCGGATCTGTTGGGATAGCATTTACGACAGCCATGCCAAAAGCAACCTTGAAATTCGTAGACGGTGTTCGTAGCTGCATTGTAGCCGTCCACGGTGTAGCGACTGTTGGGGATACGGTATTCCCCATCATTTCCAACATGTTGAATTCTCCCACTGATCTGACTTTGTTGCCACAGTAGAGATTCCATAGCAACTTTCGACTGATTTGTTTTTAGTCGCCAACCGTGGAGAGGCTCGGAGGCAATTGTGTTGGCTTCCATTCGGTTTTGTCGCAGGTCTCGATTGCATGCCGAAGCTATAGTAATATGACTGAAGGGGTCAAACTTTGTCTCTTTTTCAAAAAGTCGTTTGAAAGTAAGGCATCCCTCCTTCAGTAATTTCACGTCCGACTCGCAATATTCCAGCAATTCTTTCTGGAAATCGAACACTACATTCTCAGCTCTTTCTTTATCATGCCATTTCTCGAAGTCTTTACGGCCGTTGACAGACATTGATTCAGGCATGTAAAATTCTTTCTCGGAAATTGGTCCCACGTAGTCTTGATTTTCAGGCGTGTTAAACAGGTGAGGAAAATAGCCCTTCTTTAACTCTGTCAATCCGAATGTCTTTGGAAATGCAGAAAGCTGCATTTGAAAAAATGACAGAGAGTCAATAAAGTTAATATTTTCAAAGGTTAATTGGAGAAGTTTAGCTCCATTTCTGATTTGATTGAGGACCCTGTGTTGGCGATGATATTCCTCCACGACGAAATAGGAGTCGTAGCCAGAAAAGTTATGGGCCAAAACAGTTACATTGCGCGTGTCCAGTTAACGTATCCGGCCTTTCCAGGAAATCAAGAATGCAATCTTCACCTTTGAAGTGCAGTGGAAAATTACCATCCTCAGTTTCCGCTATTAAAAGATTAGGGATGTGTTTGCCAGTGTCTTGCATCGCCTCAATATCGAAGAAAACGAGAATGGGAGGCTTTTCATCATCATCATCATCATCATCATCATCATCATCATCATCATCATTACCATTATCCTCTGCTTCGGCTTCGGTTAGTCGCTTGCGTTTTTTCTTTTTCTTTCTCTTCTTCTTTTTTTCTTTTTTCTCTTCGGTTAGCTCTTCCGGTGTTTTAGGTATCTGAATAAAGCATCGGTGGCTTGCGGCCTCTATGTACTCGTGGCAAGAGGGACAGTCTATGTAACCGCATTCATGTTGTTGTTGCTTCGAGACCCACCAACAACTTTTTACAGCTACGACATTTGCGGCGATGACTGCAAACACTGATGTTTTTGGAGTCAGCGGTTTTTCCCTTGTAGGATTTCGTCAGATGATTTTGAAAACAAACATCACCATAAAACATCCGCGTACAGGATCCGCAGGGTGTAGCTGGTGGTTGATTACGACACCTGGCCTCTGTAAAGTTCTCACATCCCGTTTGTAAGCAGGAAGAACAATGATCAGGGTTGTTTTCACTGGCGTGTTGACCTTCGTTATTGTAGGGTTTGAGACACCTAGCGCAGAAATAACTGTTACCAAAAGAACCCAGGTAATGTAGTGATCACATTGTAGTGTTCATTATCATACAACAGTACCAATTGTTTTTCCTGAGGCTTTCCAAAAGAAGTCACGCTATAACCTCAGGTAGCGTCCACAAGTAAGAGCTGATAATTGTTCAAGGACGGCGTCAATGCAAATCTAGTGAGTTCCTCGTAACCGCATTTTGCCATCTCTACATTAGCTTCTATATGCAGCTTGATTGCTTCATCTCTCTGGATAGAGACACCTCTTCTGAAGCTATTCCATTTAGGGTGATCATCCACTCTAGCTTTAGTTGTCACAATGGCGCGGGCGCAGCATAGTTCATCTTTGTTATCGATACTGATGACAGAACCTTTCAAACGTTTGAAAGTTTCTGGATTAGAATCTCCAGGTTTCAGTTTTCGTTTCTGACCGCTACCGCGAGGAGATGTACGAACGTGTGTAAAAGATAATTGAAACGAATCATTCATTTCAAAGTTCTCGTTTGAGTTTAGCACCTGTGACATTTGCTGCAGCAGACTGTGGACACGATCGCTACCATTTAACCATTCCTCCGCCGGTAAACCTCGATAAGCATAGCTGTTGACTAAGCGATTGCTGGCTAAATTGAAGTAGACACGATCAGCGGCTGGTATCCTGTCTCGGAGAATCAAATTTTGGATTGTTCTATGTAATCCATCAGCAACTGCTGCTGCCAAGTTTTGTTGAGGTATAAATTGTCCCATCTGACGAATGTTGGAGGTGTAGTGACGCTCTCTAACGCCCATTTTTTTGCTGTGACAATCTACGTACGGGTTGAGTACAAATTTCCTCGGGTAAAACATAGTCCAGAAATATGCGAAAATAGACTCGATTAAGTTCTGTATCAGCGTCACAAATTGCTAATGTTATCATAACATTAATTTGAGCGAATGGTGAATGGATCAGACCATATAAGATTCTCTCCATCAGAAATCGAACATGTTCTGCAGGAAGCGGGTAGCCAAATTCCAACTGAAGAGAAAAAAATCGTACGATTAATGTTTGGCATTCGTAAGCACGTAGCAACAATGTGTATGTGGAATCCTTTTGACTTTGTGCAACGCGCACAAAACTAGCGTCGGTTTATCACTCACTCACTGGACGCACGTGGTGGTCAAGTCAACCTTGAAACTGACATATATATATATAAAAAGTCAAACTTACCGCGTTAGTTCGTTGTTCGGGTCCTTCCCTATCTAGTATCGCTTCTTGAAGAGCGTTTATTGCTCGCTGTCGCGGTGAAACCTCTCTGTTACGAGGTTCAGTAAGTTCCACAGGTGGGAGTTCGTCACCTAGTTTTCTTCGGCAGTGGGGACACAGAGGCGAGTTTCTTTCCCATTCCCTTTGACAACTGCGGTGGGCGAACTTTTTGCAGCATGGGAAGCGTAGGACATTTCCTCCGATAATATTGAAACCATGGTTCTCATCGGTCAAACAGAATACACAGTGTTTGTTGCGGGCAGTTTCGGGCACTATTTCTGCATCCAAACCTCGTAACCTTCGGGATTGACGTTGCGCCATGTTTTTGCAATGAAAACTGTAAAATACTCTGGACTCGATTTCACTCGATTTGCGTGAAGTAATGTTAGCTAGCGCGACGCTTATTTCAAAGTGACGGAATTTTTTTTTTTTCAAAAGGACGGGTTTTTCAAAGGCACGGTATTTCAAAGACTACCCCGCCGTTCATGCCGCCATAATGCACTAATCTGATTGCCTTTCTGGCAAGGAAAACTTTCGTCGATAGTGACGATTATGAAATCGTCGAAGAAGGTTACAAGACGGGTCATGGCCACTATTACATGTTCGTCTTCAAAATGAAGAAAGTTATCGGAGTCTGTCCGTGGGGTTATTCCACGGACGAGATCTGCGTTTATTTCTCATGGAAGGAATCGTACGGTCAACACGGAAACGAGATTAATGACGCCAAAGGGGGTGGGGTTTCTGGTTACCATGGATACGTCAAACTCGAGAAAACAATAGAACTCCTTTCCATAACAATACCTTTTCATTTGCATCACAATACCTGTCAAATCTGTACTGGACTAGCCCATACCACTACTGACATAACTTAGTTCGACACTATCTTACTTCACTAGCTCAAACTGGAGCAGCTTACGACGAAAATACTGAAGTAAAATTCCTACAGACATAAAAGTATTGAGTTGTGGGCCAAAAGCATCATACATTTCGGGAATTTCGGAAACCATCAGTTTCCCCGCGCTACATCCGCAAAAATCCTCGCAGCATGTATGCGCGTGTACCGCACATGATGGCGCGATTTGTTCTAAAAATAGAAAAATTGTCCCGTATCATAGGGACAGCCCCAATACTAGAAATGGCGCGCGTTTACGGTCTCCGTTCCCGTATCATCTTAATTTGCTATGCAGAATTGAATGTAGATAGCTATGGAGTCAGCTACAATAGAGCGGTATTATTGTCACGCAAAAAAAAAAAAAAATAATAATACAATCAAAAACCATTCAGTGGATAAAGTCAAGAAATATATGTTATTTGCCGGCTGGGAGGTCCGTATGTTGAAAAACTGTGACCGAGGTCTTGAAAATGCTGCCCGAGGCCGAAGCCCGAGGGTAGCATTTTCAAGCCCGAGGTCACAGTTTTTCACAATATGGACCGACCCTAAGCCGGCAAATAACATGTTTATTTTTTTCCTGCAGTAAATTAGTTTTACAGATTTTACGCAGAGTTTACGCAGCTCTTGTCATTGAATCGGCCTGCGCGCCGTCTACGATTTGTAAAAAATCTTAACAACGAGCGAGTAACTCAGATAGTAGACAAAGACAGATGTATTAAAAGAACAGATTTTTTTCAAACTACTTTATGTTAGTTGCATTTATTTCAACAGTTAAGTTCTCCAAAATTGGTTTTGCGGTTTGAAATTTCGTGAGAAGTTTTACCACAAAAACAATTCCTGTCAGTCGTTACTTTTCAAATCACTTGAAATCAGACTTTTCTACCGTAAATTGAATAGCAGAAAGCGAGGAAATTTGTGAAGTGTATTCCACAGAAATTCTCCTAAATACAGCAACGATCAGAGAGGTAAACTCGACTGAAATTGACTCAAATTTTACGGCGAGAGAAACACAGGATTACCCGCCATTACAGCGCCAAGCTACAAACAACCAAGCAAACTCTCACAACTTCAAAACACTCAATTGAATTTACTTACAGTGACTTTCCTTGCTTAATCGTCGATGGATGTGTAAGAAAGGCAAAAGATTGACGATTACCGCTAACTTTTAGGAGCGAAATTTAGGCAGCGGGAAAAAAATTCGGCCCGTGGGACGTATCGTAAAAAGCTGGACCGGTCACGTGGTTATGATTAGCCAGTCAAATTCGAGGATTTGGGATTCCGGCCCGCTCAGATGCTTGAGAAAAAAATAAATTGTGATATTATAGAAGAGAAATACAGACGACAGTTCTCCAAGTTTAAGATGTGTGCGTTGTCCAAAGTTCAGATATCCGTCAAAATGTTTCGAGCAAATTTACAGAGCCTAGTATGGAGCCGCCATGTTGGTGTTCTTCGGGTTGTGGTACACCAATATGGCTGCCGGAAACTAGTGTCAACATCTGGAACTTACTTTGGTTATCTAGGACACTGATTTTCTGCACTGAGCAAACAAACATTTAAATAAGCACTTTTCCAAATACTATAACGTCTTTAAAAATTATGGCTAAAAATCACCAGATAAATACATATTTTTCGACAAACGCGATCGTTGCTTTACGTCACGCAGCGCCATAACTCTGAAATTCAAAATGCGCTGATTTCCAAACGAAGGACGCTACTGAGCTGGAAAGTTTTAAACAGATTTAGATTTAGTACCTCTTATCACTTATGCATGATGAGGATAAAAACTTTCGGGGTTCTTTAATTTTGGATTAATTATAGTTAGAAGTGTGCAAGTTTTTAATACTAGTGTACTTGTGTAACTACTTGATCTGAACTTAGATATCGAAAAGTCGCGAATTGCATAAACCTACCAACTACAAAAGTACGTGGGAAATTTTGCTTTGTCAAAGCGATGTTCCTTTCATAAAGAATTAAATTCTAGTTATCAGTTCGCGATAGGTCGGCTTGGGTGAGCCAAACAACTCCTGCTCTGGCAAGGAAATTCACTCAGGAACACCTAAATGACATGGTAGACAAACTGAATCGAAGCTGAAATAAACAGGGCAATTTATTTAACGCTATAGAAATCGACATCGGTTCTCGAGGGAAGTCACATAAGAAATCTAAGCTTACAATAAACGGGACAACGGAACCAGCACTACAAAACAACTTACCTTGGAAGCTGCAAGAACTCGCTACAAAAAGCAGAAAAGAATTTACTGGAAACGGAACAAACGTACACAGCGGATGATACGCCCCGCAAACTGCACACTCAGACCCGAACGAAATTACTAGTAACCAGTGCCATGAGCGTATTATACATTCTGTCTCCCAGAGGTCGGTCAAGTGTGACCCTTATAGCCTGGACAAGCGGACAAGACCAGCCACGCTTAACATTTTTGACGGTTTAGGGTACTTTCCAGCATAATCCCACACAAAGATGTCTAGCATGAACATTTTAAACTTAGTTTGTGTGGCTGATTTATTACAATCTTGTAATTAAATTACTATTCAACCTACTCTTAACTCCTTAGATTTTCTTAGTATACGACTATTATTGCCAAGCACATTTAACATGAACCTCTGGCTCGAGAGAGCACTCCCCATATAACCTGCGTTGTAGGCGTAAACGGTGAAGGGGTAGGGGAGGCGAAAAACGCGAGGAAGAAGAAGAAGAAGAAGAAGTGGGAGGAAATGGACAAAAGGGGGTTATTATTATGGTAGGCGTTCCTCTTCTCTCCTATCCCCCTATCCATCCATTATCACTCTCCCTCTCTCGCAGCTGAAGTCTGAAATCATCTTTGTGCATGTAACCAAACAGTTGACCTACAATCAAAATGAATTAATTCAACTCATCTTTACAGATATATAGTTATAAAAAAGCCAAATACATTGACTGTGCATGCTGTCTGAGCTGTTGAATTGCCACGGGAACTTTTCGAAGCTTAAATGCCACGAGAGTTTTGGTCAAATCATAACGTCTCTTGTTATCCATGTTATTCGTTTAATTTGGTTGCACAAAGCTTGCAAATTGCCATATGATCAAATTTCCTTTAAATTGTAAAGATATAGAATCTTACCGGATACAGTGGTGTGGTATTTCCCGACAACCAGGTCCATATACCGTTTCGTATAGACTGGCAACCAGTAAGGCTCGGTTTCATCAATGTCCATTCTAAAAATCAAGCGTTAAGCGTAACCTGAGACTAGAACGTTTACAAAGTCAGGCGTTAAAACCTGGGTTAAAGGAAAAGACTAATTTGAGTGTAAGCTAAAGAAAGGAAGAGAGAAAAGTATGCAAGTGTATTCCTTCATTCGGTACTTTGTTTTTTCTTTCGGATCCATTCGTTCTCTTGTCCAGGAAGTTATAATTATTTATCTTAGACTATCCAGCAAATGGACGAACAGATAAGCGTTACACTGGCAAAAAAGTTCCCCAGCATGAGTCAGAGTACGTATAGCTGCCGTCAGCTGATTTAATCTCAAAAAATCCACAACGCACAACCAAAGGCACTGCCGTCGCCAACGTTCAAAAAGGTGCAAAATTAAAACAGAAACTAACCTTGCCAACGTACGAAGGGGCACGTTAAAGAACTGTTTGGACTAATAACTACCAAACTACAAAACGGCAATACGCAAAACGGAAATCGAAACACGTGTGATTACCTAGGAAAAATGTCACGTGATGTCATTTAACCGGATATAAATGAACCGGAAACGAAACAGTAGCAACAGTACGTTTTGATTGAATGTGATAACAAGTTGTAATCGTTTATTTGGATGCATCAGCTGGTTGGCGACGTTGTCAATCTGCGCAGTTCGAGCTGAAAGACATCGGCGTTCTCTGATTCAGTTATACACGGTTGGTTCGACATCTCCCTCACTAGTTCAGACCATTCTGTCGACATTGTCTTGCCAGCGCAAATATTATGAAGATGAAATAAAGAACAATCAAGGGTCATGCGCACATTCATTGTTTTTTCATTTTTTTCTAAGGAATAAGAACTTCTTGGTTAGAAGTGCTCTCACTGCACTATAGTGCTGGAGTAACTTGTCGAAACTTGAGAGTAATATATGGAGAATAATGTTATCAGTTTCCCCAAGCGTTAATTTCTAATCCGTATGCGATAGTTGGAGACTGCAACTTTTTTAACGTATACTTCATGTCACCATTACCATAATAATTGTCGACGATTCACTCACTCACCCTGGAGGACTATGACTTGTTATGAGCACCCTCTTGCCATGTTCTTTTGCAGAGTTGAGTTGATTTTCTAGCCAAGAAAACTGCCTTATCGCGGTTTGGTTAACTTTCCGGTCTTTGTGGTTGCTTCTGAAGTGCCAATACAAGGTGTTTAAGACGATTAAAACCATTTTCCCATCTACGAATTAAATTTCATTGGTTAACGGCGTTAGTCGCAAACAGGTCAATTCGACAATATTTTGTGGCAGTTATCAAAACTAGTAAAAGGAAGGTACAAGAATCTGAAAATGCAACCTTTACAGCAAGAGTCCGATGTCATCAATAAATGAAAGTTGTACGTAAAAGTCAAGTGGTTGCCATGGATACATATCCTACGAGCAATAAAACTGCGTACCATTTTTGCCAGATAGAAGTTTAGGTAAAGTTAAAGCGTTTGATGGCTTTGCTTGAATCGTCATATTTGGAAAACTGATTTTTAAAGAAGTTAGTAGAACTAAAAACAGCAATATACCAACAATGCTTGCATTGTAGTAACCACCCTCTAAGAAAGTTTTCCTCAGCACGGCCATAGTCGTTGGTTTGTTAGCATCTACTGGACAGCCATCGCAAACAACCAACGGTGCTCAGTAGTTTAAAATGGTCTCATACCAATCACTGGAGTTCGGCAAGGTAAATGGCACCAGGAAGTCATGTAAACCAAGAACAGGAAATATGGGGACGTCGTGAAAAACTGCACGCGTGTTGCTAGCGGTCACAGCAATTCCTTGTAGAATGCACTCTTTATTAGGGATTATTACGTGTGGAGCTGAGTCTCCTTCAAGAGTAAAATAATAATCAAATTAGAAAAGAAAGAAAGAAAAACAAAGAAAATCACAACCGTGAAGGAGGTTTGGATACCCGGTCTCAATTAGCATAGATTTTGACGATTTTACTTCTCCGTTTACTCCTTAGTTTTTGTTTCTATTGAGAAGACATATCAAACGCTCGAGACAGTTTCATCGGCTATCTAAACTCCTCGAATTTCGTCAAGGAAAATACTCCGCTGCACGTATTTTCAACTCTCTTCTCGGTGTTTGAATATCTCGATGAAACACTGTATGTCGTGTTTGATATATTAAACACATGGCATAGGAGAACCTCTGCTTCCATACATACTTTATTAACTTTCCCCTAAGAGGCTTTT
Source organism: Orbicella faveolata (assembly GCF_042242905.1). Lineage (NCBI taxonomy): Eukaryota > Metazoa > Cnidaria > Anthozoa > Scleractinia > Merulinidae > Orbicella > Orbicella faveolata. Next base: position 10,998,436 of record NW_028301541.1, read on the forward strand.
TAAAGACAATAACTTGAATTTAAATAAGTACAACAATAAACAACTACTTTAAGGACCCTAAATTATATATCCTAGTGATACTAATGCGGGTGTTTATGACGTACAACTATCGTTCATCCTTCTGTAGAGCTAGGTTCAAGTGGAACAATGATATCAGTTGGAAAAATGTTGCTAAAGAGGAATATTTTTGTTGAAGTAAACACATCCAACCTTATCTAGAGATTTCCATTCTTTGTTGGAAAAATGTTGCTAAAGAGGAATAGTTTTGTTGAAGTAAACACATCCAAGCTTATCTAGAGATTTCCATTCTTTGTTTCACGTTGCATGACCAAACTCCTAGAAACCCGAGTACAATCCTAAAACGCTTTACCTCCTAACCAAATACGTTGAACCCCTAATTTTTCAAGTTGCGTTTCTGACAAGAGTTAGTGGTTATCTATCTACAGCAAAAGTTAAAACAAAAATGTGAACAGAAGAACATTTACATTTAAGCGTGAACGTCCTTATTACTAAGTCAGACTCGATTAGAGCAGAAGTTTTCGTCAAAGACTAATCATTTGAATTTATACCAGCTGGAGCTATTTTTTTTGCTTGTTTGTTTATTAATAATTGGTATTTTTTGTCACTTTTTCTTCTCTTTTAATTATTTTCACTTGTTAACCTATATTGATGCTACTTTTTCAAACATAGTTATTTGAGCAGAAACCCTGACCTTCGCATTTCGAAGCTTGACAAAGACATCTTTATTAAACAATGTCGAAACGCTGGTTACCATATTTTTTATTTTCGATTATTTTCATATTGAAACGCTCTCAACAAGCCTTGCTTATCCCATCAACAGAATAATAGCAATTAAAAAATAGCTGAAAAGAAACAGAGGGCCACTAGAACTGAGACTTGTTTAAAATAATCGACAACGTCCATTTTTTATTTTAGAAACGCTGTCCATTAAATATTTTCGCGCATTCATACAAGAGTACCACACTAGGCTAAGAGCCAAGTAATGCCAAGGAGATGTTCTGCTGCCGAGAGTTATACTTATCACAGAAAGGACTCGTTTAAGTTGGAAAACTGGTAACTAAGCACGAAACAATACGGAGTATTCATTGACGATGAACAGCGAAGAAATGGAATTATGATTATTATTCACAAAAATTCAATAGCCGTATCAAGCCAATTTTTGTTTTAGTAATAAATATTCAGAAAAAAAAAACATCATCGTCCTCTTGAGGATTTTCTTTGGCAATTATATGAGGATGATACGTACATGCATCTTAATCTGAGCATTGAAATCCTACTCTTTCTTAGTAATATTTATGGACTAGAAAAATTATGTGAAAAAATCTATGTGAGCCCTCTCGTTGTACCTTTTGTCAGATAATTATATTATATTAGTTAACACAAGAATACAATAATAAATCATTCGAGATTTGCCTGAGATCAAAACAAACTCCAGCTTTTGTTCTTTGCTTACGTTCCTCATTGCTTCTAAACTGCTGTTGAGTAACAACTCCGGAGTGTCACAACCAGTCCGGCCAAAAGGTGCATCGGACGCGGCTTCTATGATCGCTGCATTAAAACGGCACGAATCAAAGTTTAAAATTGAGCTGTTGTAGTTCAAGTCCAGGTTGATATCGGAAACGTGAATAAAGTGGACAAGGTTATCCTCTGTTGTGATTTCTACAGGTGTAGGCCTTCGCTGCTCATTTTCCGAGTCGCAGTGAGGACAGTGGATGCGAAGAGCAAACGTTAAAATTGTAAACAACAATAGAACGACACAAATAATTGCCAGGACTATCACCAAGAAGTTTCTTTTTCCGATTGTTTTTAGAATCTTCAGGAGGCACCTCTAATCCTAACTCTTCAGGCATTTCGAACAATTAGCAACCTTCAGGCCTGGAATAAGTTAAGCTGGGTTCCATTAAGCTGACTTCCACGACTGATGAGTGAGGCCAGGTCCACACTAGCGACATAGCAACACACCGACATAATGACATAAAGACATAAGACATAGGGAAAAGATCAGTTTTTTTTATATTTTGTTGTTATGTTCTTGCTGTTTTGTAAATTAAGTGAGGGTGTTCACGCTACTAACATAGTGGAAAAACGTCCTTCTTATATCGTTACGTTTATGTCGTTATGTCGTCAGTGTGAACTAGGCTTAATCAGGTGCATGACATCAGCGAGCCGAGTCATTAAAAAAAAGCAATAATAATTATTACCAACTGCAGCGAATACCGCCCAAATAACAGTACAAATATACAGCGATATTGTACAGTTATCTGTATAGTAGAAAACCTGTTTGCCTTACAGGTCGGCGCGCGCACGCAAAACTGTCACACCCTCTCTCTTTCATTGATACATTTATTGACTACAGCAGTTGGACAATAAATCTCTTATTAGATCTTTTGGTGTGGAGTATCGCTTTATATTTTTACTCGTTGTTTGTATTTTGACGCGCCCTACGGGCACGTCAAAATACAGCACAACTCGTAAAAATATACAGCGATACTACACACCAAAACATCTGATAAGATATATCAGAAGCATATCACCTGCTGGATATATATATACATATTTATCACTGCCAAAAAAAGTAATAAATATTGATGTCTACTTTTTTCTTTCTTAATTTATTCTTCATCATCTACGGGTATATTACGAACTGACAATGTGAACAGCTCCCAGTTGGCTTGATTGGCCACTTGGTAAAGCACTGCACCGGTATCGCAGGGGTTATGGGTTCGAATCCCGTTCAGGCCTGAATTTTTTTTTAGGCTTTAATTTCACCACTGCTTAAGTTGTGTGTATAACTGCGATGATCAATCATATCTTCATATCTTTCTCCGCAGTTCAAATATATGGTCTTTCATATATTCACTTGTATAGCTAAGTAAAGTCTGCATACGAGCCAAGTGGTCCATCAAGCCAGAGCTTATCCCGGTTTCTGTAGCATGAAGCGACTAGGAGTATTTCTACTCCCCCCTGGATGGGATGCTAGTCTATCGCAGGGTTACCCGCAGCATTAAATAGGCCAGTACCCATTTATACACCTGGGAGGAAAGAGGCACTGTCAGAGTAAACTGTCTTGCCCAAGAACACAACACAATTTCCCCGGTCAGGGCTCGAACCCGGACCGTTCGATCCGTATTGTATGAGCGCACTAACCATGGGGACACCGCGCCACCATAACAACTGAGAACTGGAGGAGGGCTTTGCAAAAATTTGTCGCGTCAAAAGACATGGGTGGGAGAGGGCGGAGAGTGGAAGCACGTACTGGCTGGCGAGCTGCCGCGTAATGGTACGATCATGTGGCTAAAAGCAATAGGAAAATAAATGCTAAGTGACTGGCTCCAATGGAAAAAGTGAGTGTTTTCCTCGAGACTTCACTGTTTCTCGTGGTGATAGTCATTTAAAAGTGTTGTGTTACACCTCCGAATTCTAAAAATAGAACAAACTGCGTAAAAATATATTTGCTTGACGCCGTCTGGCACACAAATTTTTCACGGTCTTAATTAAAGTGCACGTCCAGATCACGTGTGAGTCGAAAGTTGAAGTTGTTGTTTCCTCAGGGAAGTCCTGATCCATGGTATACACGGGACACGTTCTCCCCTAATCGGAACAGGACTTTGAGTCAAAAAATTTTGAAATAGACTTTAAAGTTGTCAGAGCCATTTGCAGTGACTCATTCGAAATTGCCTTTAAGTCACTTAGAATATGCTGTATTTAAAAAGGAACACTAAGACGAAAAATACGTTTTTGTGAATAAATCGCGTGGATTTCAAGCTTTTGAAAATATTTATTTGCATAGAAATTGCAGATGAAATAGTTATCACTGATCACGCATGCATGATTTGACGTTAGAATTGTTCTTTGGGATAAAATCGTCTCTTGGGGGTCTACGGTAACCTTCAGGAATCTAATCTCTAGGAAACAGCATCTAGCTCTTTATCGACACCAAAATAATTGCCAATAAAGTAAAAGATAATTCAGCATTTCTTATGTGATTGACGTTGTCAAACCGCAGAATTTGTTTAATGGCAGGCGAAAACTGTTCAACAGCCATTTATCGGACTTGAGCCAACATATATTAATCATGCTACATTAAATGCGTGGTACCATTGATGAAAATGCAGATTCTGTCCTAGAAGAGGGTCTTTACTCACGTTCTCCTGAGAAATAGTAGAAACATGGGAGCGACAAAGATCTTTCTCTTCGTATCAATATTCGTTGCCAAAAACAATTTGGAGTTAGCAGCCACGGAATGCAATGGAAGATGCGAGTTGAGCAAATTAAGCCACCATGAAAAAGGAATTAAAAATCGCGCCATGGTGGGTCACAGTTTTAGAAACTTTACACTACCGAAAACTTACGATTGCCATGTAAAGTGCTTCGATGAAAAATGCAGATGTCAAGCATTCCAGATATCGGGGCAGCGCTGCGAGTTGTTGGGCGAAGACAGAATGTCGGCTCCAGATGACTTTGTTAGAAAAGATGGATACGCCTATTTTGACATGAGTAGAGAGTATGTTGACCAGGTATGATATTTTCAGAATTTTCGTTTTTTTATTCTTCCCTTCCCGACTTATTGACGATGAGAAACTGATCATGGAAAACTAATTTGAACAAGAAGATCCGAAAGAAATAAAAGAAAGAAAGGAGATGGAGTTCCTTAGCAACATACGTCGCCGTTGCAAAAACCTACTCAAGGGTACGACGGGACAGAAAGTAAATCATCTAGGGCAAATGCAATCGAGTTTTTTAAACACTACTCTCCCACACAGCCTAGTGTAACCTGACTTGGTCAATTTTTTTTTGGCCCTCACTGGTAAAATTTGGAATTCTTTAGCAGTGGTAGATTATGTAAAATTCGCTTGTCAGTTTTAGTCCTCCCAAGAGGAGTGGACCACCCGATGAAATAAATTCGAACCCATGAATGTACTACGAATTGATATCTTTAGTTATAATGTGTCAATGCCTCGATCGTTGTTTTGTTAGCTGCAGATAACTCTGCTATTTGGCCACCTGTCGGGAACGTTCGCAGAGCGACAAAGGTTGTTTTTCCTTTTCGACAGAAGTAAATTAAAAATCTAAAGAAGCAGTCAATATTCGGAAAAATATCCGCAAATAATCAGAAAAAAATGGGGGAAAGACAATTTTTTTGGCAATGATGAAAATCTTAATTTAGTTTTCGGACTATATGATAAGTTGGTTTTTCTCGCGACTTCTGTAATTTATATTTTATGTTCTTTTCACTGACAATGTATAATAAAACAATAATTGAATTCGGTTTTTCGTGATATCTAGAATAATTTAAGTGTTAGCAAGTGTTATCAACCTCAGCCTTCAGCTTCAGCTGCCAAGACCTTAATTCTCATAGCAAAAGTAATAAAATTGGGTGGACTCCAATTCGGTCTGTAATCATACGAGTGAAAATTGGCGCTGAAAAACACTTAAAATTGGACAACCAACGCGACTCGATTACAAAACGAAGCCGATTTGTCATCTTGATGACAAAATTTACCGGGAAAAAACAATGGCAAGTGTTATCAACCTCAGCCTTCAGCTTCAGCTGCCAAGACCTTAATTCTTATAGCAAAAGTAATAAAATTGGGTGGACTCCAATTCGGTCTGTAATCATACGAGTGAAAATTGACGCTGAAAAACACTTAAAATTGGACAACCAACGCAACTCGATTACAAAACGAAGCCGATTTGTCATCTTGATGACAAAATTTACCGGGAAAAAACAATTTGTAAGAGGTTTTGGGAATATAGAAGAGTATTCATTCACGAGGAGGAACCAGATAAACCGCGCAGCTGGCCACGCGAATTTTGTTACTCAAGGCCTTGTTATTACATACCTTGTTATAGAGCTTTTTGGGATTTCTTGTTATTGCACACCTTGCTATTGGAAACCTTGTTATCGGAGACCGTGCTTTCGGACACCTTGTTATTTGACACCTTGTTATTCAGGACCTTGTGATTCAAAGCTTTGTCCGTTCTGATCGCGGAGTACGAAGAATGCAAATAATGTTAACCAATGTTAACTCGGGAAAAACAATTGATCCAGGGAAGTAGCCGAGAAAGTTTTAAAAGAATGTCTAAAAACAAAATAATAGTGAACATTAATAGGTAACACTAGTTATGCAATGCTTTCGAGTGGTATTCCATGAAATATCCCACGAGTCACTCATTTTCTTAGTATAAACACGAGCCTGTCCTTTCATACGGTTGGCGCGCCTGGAACAGTTGAATTGGCCAATTCAGAGGGCAGGAAAACTGTTCTGTCCGGACGTCAATGTAAGGTTAACAGGAAAGGCATCGCATGCAGTCGGACAACCTTTCTTAATAGAGAAGGCACTAAATATAAATGAAAAGAGATTTAAAATTTTCAAACAGGAACCAACATTTTTCATTTGAAAATTGCTGTTACTCTGCTGTTTTTACGACCGTTTGGATTTATAATTCCAAAAACCACGGAACATTTTGTGAGTCCAAGCTTTTTGTTTGGCACTAAAAATGTGTCACCCGCATCCGGCAACTCACTCGTAGTTCGTCGAGTGTCGTCAGGTAGAAAATAGCTGTGTTAATTTGAATAGAATGTGTTGTTCCTTGTCAGATTAAACCTAGAATTTTGGAGTTAAGTATTAAAAGAGGTCAAAGCAACTTCAGCATGGTCTTTATCTTTGTTAGCTGCGAACAAAAAGACTATTACTGTCTCGTTTCGGTATAGGACAGTTCAGTCACTGTATCTAGGGTTAGGCGCCGGTATGCATACCAAGAAAATACAAGTGACTAATGGGATGTTCCATGGTATATAACGAAAGAGAGTGTCGTATAACTATTTTATACCATACCATGGAAAATACTGAATGCGAGATACGCGTGGCGCGCGATGGGAAGGTTGGGTGTAATACCGTCGAATATACAACGGCTTTCCAGTATTCTTATTGGCTGTATTTTCTATGGCACGGCATGAGTCGCCTCAAAATCCATCAAATATTTTCGCTCGCGCGCGATTGGTCTAGACGCGTCACGTGACCCAATATTCCCCGGCTAAAACTGGGGAATATGTAAAAAATAAACCAGGACTAAATTGCCCTTTTCAGATTTCTGTGGGAAGTGCATGCCCAGAAAAACCTTGTACCAACCAATGTTGCAGCCAGAATCCGTGTCTTCATGGAGGATCCTGTACGGAGTTGTGCGAGCATCCCAAACACAAGTTTAGATGCATCTGCATAGGGGAATACTTTGGTAGATTTTGTCAGAAGCGGAAAGCACGATCCTGCAAGGAGCAACTTGAAATGGACACGGCAGCCTCGTCTGGAGTGTATGCTTTATTTGATCCGACGAACATCTCTATCTACAAAACCTTCTGTGATTTTAAATCTGAAAATAACTCTGTTTGGACTCTTGTCGAGTCATTCAGCATGGCTAATAACCACGAGTTTGCCAATTCACCATTTTATTTGGACAACCCCGACAAGAAAAAAGCCTTCAGTTGGAATAAGTTCCGTTTAACGCTATCCCGGATGGACATGATTGCCAATCACTCCACTCACTTTCGAGCCACATGCAATTTTAATACCGATGGTCTCATTTACATCGATTATTTAAGAGCAAAATTTACTGAAATCGATGTGATGCAGTTAAAATTCGACAGATGTAAGAAATACGAATACATCAACATCCGCGGCTATGGTTGCAAAAATTGTACCGCCCACTTTGTTCAACAAGATTATTGGCACGCACATGTTGATTCATATTATGGATCGTCTAAAGGATGTCAGCTGAAAAGTCCCCTAACAGGAGCTGTGAAAGAACCAGCAGGGGAAGATAATTTCGGTTATTACGCAACAGTGAACCCTGTACATAGGTGCTCATCAAGTCGTGATTCTACGACGCAGTGGTGGTTCGGAGAGCAATTAGAGTAAAGTTTACATTCCTAAGAGCAACTCTCTGTAACTTTGAAGAACTTGACGACAGAATTTCTTTTATGCGTCAAAAAGACTCTTTTTGTGAACTGTTTTACCAAACATTACATACACAGTAATTTACACTTTGATCATCATCATCAACTTGAAGTAAAAACGTTTGCCGCGCACGGTTTGAAAAGTACAAATAAGAAAACTCAATTTAGAAACCAAATTTCTACTTATTTGAGAGGGCCATCACTCTTTTAGTATACGAATATCTCGCCAAATAAGACCTATGATACCGTTATAGGATATCTAAAATGGTTTGGTTGGCCTGTGAAAATTAAGCGCGCTGGAAGAAAAACTAGGAAGGGCATTTTGACCAATTCCGCTACTTTTAGACGGCCGAGCGAAAATTGCATGGCGTGACACTTGCGTCTCCGGGCGTCGTTCCGGGTACACGTACAATTTATCTGTTCACTCGGGATTGTTCCCTCTTTTTTTTAAGAAAAAAATTAGAGAACTAATATCAAGAGATAACCAACGAAGAAGAAACGATGCTTTTTCTTCATTTATTCACCAAGGTTGCTAAAATTTGAATAAAGGACCGATCGTTTTACCTTGAAGGCCGACATTTTGCCGAAATTTTCTGCTCGGTCCGATTTCTAGAGCTTTGTCATCTATAACCAAGGCTTATTCTAAGGTATATTTAAGTTATTACACCGATAAATGATCAAAGCAAAATGCTCAGTTTTGCATAAATTCCATCGAGTGGTGCTTCGAACATTCTTAGATTTCACCAAAATGTGAATTCGCTTGAACCTTTAAAGCTTAATTTCTGAAAATAGCTCATTAAAAGGGCATTTTTGACGTAATAAAAGAAAGTTCGAATTTTCGGTCGTGCCGCCATATTTACAGTAAATTTTTGAACGTAGTAACCCTCCCAAACTAATGGTCATCCAAAAACTGAATGGCGACTTGAACATAGTTTGACTTGTTATGAGAAAAAACGGAAATAACAACTACAACAGGTCCGGCCAAAATATTCTGATATTTGTCTAAGGTTTTAATATAACTCTTATATTACTCTCGTTGTTTTGAATAATCTCAAACTACACAACACGAAAGCAGTAAAAAACATTTTTATTCAAGAAAAATTTATGCTTCGGTTAACTCTTAATCTCGGGATAGCGTTAACTAGCTTCCGCACAACCCCGCCCAGATTATAGCAATTTAACCTGACACGAGCCCGTCATCAAGCCAAAAACTAGCACTTAGTCAGCGATGAACTTGGAAAAACTCGATCTCGATAAGCTCTAAACTTGAGCTCGCGATATGGACACGTGATACTGGTAAGCGGATACTTTGTTTGACAGGTGTCAATTGACCATAACATGGAAGTCCAATTATCATTCTCAATTCATCAAGTTAAAGCAAAGAAAATTAGCATAGATTTTGTCGATTTTTCTTCTCCGTTTACTCGGTAGTTTATGTTTCGATCGAGAAGATATATCAAACGCTCGAGACAGTGTTTCATCGACTATCTAAACACCTCGAATTTCGTCAAAAATACTCCTCTGCGCGTCGTATTTTCAACTTTCTTCTCGGTGTTTGGACATCCCGATGAAACACCGTCACTCTCACGGTGTTTGATATATTACAAGAAGTACGCTATAAATCAAGGCTGCATGTCTCTGTCAACCTATGAGCTGGAGTATGACCGCCATCTTGAGCGACTCCGCCGTCAACGCCACCACCGCCGCCGTCGATTATGATTAGATTATGAGCTCGACGGAAATTTCTATCGCGTGATAGCTGACGTCAACTATCACGCATAGAAATCGAGGGCGAATAATCTAATTGTTTTGGTATAATTCTACTAGTCGTTCAAAACTTTATCTAAATCCTCTTCACAGACACTTCGAAAACGTGAAGAAGCGGCCGTCATTTTGCTAACAAGGACACACTACTACGCTACTCACTATCTATTACAGAATAGATTTTGAGTAGCGTAGCCAACTGTACTTCTATCTTATACAGTTCTAAATAAACTGATCACTCGTGATCTCCCCTACGTTATCTGTTTCCGTCAGGTTGGGCCTGTTGTTAATTAGTACAGAACTCCCCATGCAATGGGGAACAAGATATTTCACACTTTTTCAGCCCAGGAGCATTAATTGGGTACTAAACGACTTGTCGGAGAAGTACTGGAAAGCTAGCAATGATGCCACGAACTAGTTTGATTCTGGAGTAGCAGCTCAAGCCCGACTTTTTCAGGCACCGTGCTCAACAAGCTCTACTTGTATTTGAATTTTGTTAAGGGAAGGCTTGACTGACGTAAATAAAAGAGAACTAGATCTCAGGCAGGCCCTAGATGAAAAAAAGATAATCACTGATTTCTTTGTTAACCTTGGTTTTGTAGATGTAATGTGTTTCCTGTTTCCTGACGACAACAGTGAATCGGAGGAAGAGTGCGAATCGAGTTGAAAACAAGACCATTAAGATTGTATAAAGACAAAATTTGAGCAATAACCACCGAGTCCGTGCCTGAGAACTCTTAAAATCAATACGCTGAATAGTGTCCTTTCATAATCTAGAATCACGCATAATAGAAGAGGCTGGGTCTCTTCTATTATCCACGCTAGAATTAATTTCGCATGTTTAATTTTCGCGCGCTCTTCTTTTCGCAAGTATTAATTTTCGGAATATTTTTCCAAAACGCGAAAGTCAAGAAATTTTTACTTGCGAAAATTAGTAAAAATAAGTTAATCTACCAGGACAAGAGAAAATGAGCAGGACAATATCCACAAAGTGATGCTTCGTATTTTCGTATTTTTGTTACAAGGTGATTACTTACCTTGAGAATTTTAGAAAATGATACTGATTAGCTAATACACTATTGTTCTTTGAAGTATTATTCGCCTCTTAATTTCACAACCAATGCGTCAGCTGAGAGAGAAATGTTTAAGGAAGCATTTCGAAACACTTAAGTTCTGGTACGGGATGACAATTAAGCAAAACAAAGAAACACTCAGATGGAAAAAACTGTTACTTAATTCAGTAACCTGACTGCTGTCTGTATTTAAAGAAGATATAGCTTCTCGCTGGTGTTCGTCAAAATCTCCCTATACGGCTGTAATACGGATCTCGTACTCGCTTAGTTAGAGAAATTTGCGTAACGCATGCGTAGGTTATATTATTTAAGACATACAAAAAGTACTGTAAACATTTTTAAACGTATGTAAACGAAAATGCTTATATTTTAGGAGCTAGCCGTTGTCAAGGAAGCGGTAGGTTTAGTATTGATTCTGCGTTGTTAAAGACCATACAATGTATTTGGCTGGCTAAACTATATAAAGCCGCTAATATACTAATAAATCACTATTCGAAATGATTATAGACTAAGTCAATGAACGCTTCTGTTTAGCCATCGCTTTGTTATTATTGACAAACACTTTGCTGACGATGAATAGCCTTAGCATTGATTAGGATGCGAACACCGCGGGGCCTAAACTCGGATGCTGTTTCAAGAATATTAAAGGGACTAGCAGTGTAAGTAGCCCGTATTGCAAGTAATTGTAATTTCTGTAAGGAACTGTATTGAGTATTGTATTACCAGCATAAGTGACCCGTATTGTAAGTAACGTAAGTATTGTAGAACTGTGTTTTGTAAATTAAAATTATTAAAAAAAAAAAAAAAAAAAAAAAATTAAAGGGACTCTAACCCGATTTTTGAAACATTACTACTATCTTACTTCCAGCTAACATGTAAACTAATTATTTTCAGTCTTTATCTATATGCGTTGTCAGATGCCATTAGAATGTTCCCTGAGTCAATTTTGATCTATTTAAAGACAGCTGTATTTAACTTTGGGTAAAACAATTTAACTAGAACAGGTATGAATAAACAACTGCTTTTCCCCGCTACACGTATCTTGGGAAGAGTGTTATGCAAAAGAATTGATCGCAGGAGTAAACGTGACGGTATTCAGTGGTTATTAGTAGCAACGATCTAGCCACTTTAGTCAAAGATAAAGTTCTTTCTTTTTTTGATTTTTAGACGCTAATTAGTAACAATACACAAATTAGTCATAATAGAGTAACAGAAAACTACGTTTTCAGGAGTTTTTAACGAAAACCTACTGTCCTTTCTTATGAACACAGAGTTTAGTAGCTTGCTCACTCGTTTAATTTGTACTAGGCAATCACCAATTTTGCAATGTAGTGTTAATTTGTAATAATACAAACAAAAATTTATTATAACACCACCCGGCCAGCTCAAACTGGGCTTTTTTGGACAGGCCTGTATTCTAGGGTACGCCTTACATTGCTTTCTTCTCTTACATTGCCTTTTAAACTGAACACTGGTCTTCAACACTGGTCTTCGACCTTGAAGTGAATATCAACGCTAACGACGACGTTTCGATGTCATCCAGACATCACTATCAAGTTACAAATATAATAACGTTACGTTTTGCTGATATCACTTTACAGGCGAGGCGAGAATAGTTTGGTGAGTTAAATAGCTTAGTTTTGAAGCGCTGTGATAGCACGTCATGGGGGGTTCGAAAATGATGAAGGAAATGCAGGAATCTGTAAGGATCCGCGAATAACTCGTCGAGAGGCGAACGATCGATCTGGTTGCTAGGAATCAATAACAGCGCCCAAGACTGCTCGCGTCAATGTATACCTTATCTCGGTTCTCAAGTGTGAGGCAGCTATGAGAGCTGTTACAACTGAAGGATGGTAGGCTATCGCAGTTTAACCCCCTTTGGTCTCCATGTATATTTCTGAGCGGAGTTAAATATCCCATCTAAGAACTGAAAACAAGCGTTAATGATTTTGTTTCTGGCCCCCTGCATGCAAATGAGTTACTTTCCCATCTTTTATTAGTCTTATTAGCTTGTTTTCTTGCATTCGTGTCTTTTAGGAATTCGTATTGTATATTTAAATTTGTACCCATTTTATTCACTCAGTTGACTTGATAATGACGTTAAGCGAACGTCGAAACGTCATCAAAATGGCTTAAGGTATTCCATATTGTCGCAATGTTTTATAGTTAAATTGTTAAGAAAGTCTCTTCTTCTACGAAAATAAGTATGCTCAAGGAAATAAGAAAGAGCTTAATTTTAGCGAGTGATACCTTAGCTAGATGGAGTTATAGCAGTTGGGAAAGAAGTAACTCAGTCGGTCAGTCGATCAGTCAGTCGGTCGTTCGGCCGACGAGGGGTCGTGACCTCTTTTTGGTGGAAAAATTCCGCTGATCAGAGTCTTGGGCTTAAGGGGCCACATTTGCCCGACCGTTGTGAACAAAATGGCTGCCAAAGCGGACGGTATGGAAATTTGAGATAATTCGCGTAAGGAAGGAAATTCTCGAGCGGGGAAACTGTAAACATGGATATAATACCTATCTAATTGTTTGTGTTCATGAAAAAATTCTTTTGAGAAAGGTGTTTGCCTTAAAACAACCGACTGTAATTTACTCTTTTATTTACCTCCGGCAAAGTTCAGTAACAGATCAGTGTTTTCAGTGGCAATATTTACAAAGCTAACTGCGAAGCTTACTGGTAAAAACTAAACTAACTTAGGCATGCGTAGTGTTCAACAAAAATTCAGATATGCTGATTATAATCTTGTCTTTCCTTATGTTAATTTGGCTCAGATGATTAATGCTCATTAAGGCTTTAAGCTTTAATATTTCAAAATACTGAAAAAAGCAAGGTGTTCTGCATATAATTTCTGCAGAAATGTAACAACGACAAAGATACTGTGCACGTTGTTTCTGACACTAAAATTTACATTAAAATCCTGTCTTCATCATTAGCAGTTGCTGGTAAGTACGGTTAGAATTGTTTCAAGTATACAATATTTACAAGTTTAACAGTACTTCTCGCTGGAAACTGATTTATCAGTTAGAACTCAGTTTGCATTGGTATTGCATACTTATTCAAGCTTTCCTCAGTGTTCTTATTGTACACTGCAGTATCCGAGAGAGTTTCAAGTCTTCTTTCGCTAAAAAAAACCCTCACATGTTATCGTTCGAGAAAAATCTTTCTACACTTGCAAAAGAAAGACCGGCTTATTCTAAAAACGTAAATTTTTAACTGAAAGACGTAAAAAATTATTAGGAACAGAAATTCATCTCTCAACTCCATACCTTAGTTCCCTATTAGACCAATTAAAGTTTTCTATTTAGCCAATTAATTCATGTATTTTCCTTTCATTTCTCCCCAATAGCGTAACTCCATACTCCACTACATAAACACACATAAAATCTCCTATAATAAAATACATCACAAAGTCAGTGCAATTTGTAATTTTAATTTGAAAACAAAATAAAATGTTTGTATTTATGTAAATGTATGTAAGTGCAGTGTAGTGCAGTGCAGTACATTACGATCCTCCTATTTGAACTGACGAATGGAGGGCTAACACTCGAAACATTTGCTTAAGGTTACCGTATACCTTCAGGGGTGTCTCGCGTCCAAGCGATGTGGCGCGTCCGGTTTAAGCTGTAGATACCTAAGCCCCTATATCAAATTAAAGCTTATAGAGCTGGCTATCAAACCATACCAAAAATTTTGAAATAAAATGAATTGCCAATTTTTTCACGGTCACTAAATGCAAGCGTCCTAATCACCTCTTGGAAGCTACAAGTCAAAGCGAATTTTGTTTTTCGCCAATTTATTTTTTTCCTCGGTTTCAGGACAAAAAGCGCTAAAAAAGCGTGTCTGCGTTTTTCCATATTCAATTGTAGTAAAAAGTTACAGAACATTTTCGAAATAGGATTAAAAAAATGTGAAGTGATCATAAAAAAATCGCTCTTGGAGAAAAAATATTTCGAAATAAGCAATTCGCAGACACGTTTTTGTTTTTTATATGTTAATCTAGCTACTGTCCAAATTTGAGGGCAAACAAACAAATTCCGTTTGAGTTGTAACTCTTTAAAGTGTCTGCTTCAAGCGAAAAAACTTATCCGAGAAAACAGCGCTAAGAAAAATATCTTGCTTCGCAAACAAACTCCGCCCACAAACGCCTTCAACTGGGTTCTCAGATCACTGAGCCAATCAGCGCTTGAAAAATTTACTACCATTAACTCGCGGTGAAATTTACGCGTGAATCTGCAAAAAAACCTTGCGTTTCGCAATGCGCTCAAGGCGGAGAAATAATTTTTCTGCAGTTGGGTTTTTCTTGAAGCTGGTTTGGCAAAATGGGGAAGACGAAAAAGGATACGAACGCTAGAGTAGCTGGGCGACGAGAACAAACAAAAGAAAGCGCGGCAGAGCAAATGTGCATGGATAATGTTACAATGGATCTCAATGAGTTGGACGATTCATCGGTATCGAACTCAACAAAAGAGTCACTGTAAGCATCGCTGTTATCTCTGTTGAGTTCCCAAATTTTACACAACCTTTCTCTTCTCTTGACTCGATCTTTTTGCCCGCTTGATACGTCCGTAGCTTCATCCGCGAGGCCAACTTTCGCTTCTTCACTCATTGATGTACATGTATTTTTACTCATTCTTCGCTCTTTCGAACTGGTAAACGGAGTTTTCCGTGGTCCATGTTTACTTATAACTTAATAGAATTACATGTAATACGAAAAATGCTTGGATTAACAGTGCTGATTAACTGAGTAGCCAGCCAATTCGTGGTATCCATATCGGTAACATTCCCTTGAAAGTAGTCTCGGTTGATTGCATACACGTTATAGGGCTGTCAATCAAGAGGGAACTTCTACTTCCGGCCATAACGTAAAACATTCATTTCTCCGCCAATATAAGGTTTTTTTCAATTTTGTTTTCAGAAATTAGAGATTACTCTTCGACCATTAGTTTGAACCAAAAATCCAAATTTGAAGAAAATTGCCGATCTGAAGGTATACTGTAACCTTAAAAACACGCTAGGGTGGTTATTTTACCTTTATCAACTTCAATATGGTTACGTAGGGTGGGTGGGGTGCGATTAGCTCTCTTACCCTTCATTCATATTACGATACCAGGATTTCCGTTCTGTTAAGGAGGCACGGTGACCTCTTGGTTATTGCGCTCGACTCCGGATCGAGCGGTCCGGGTTCGAGCTTTGGCCGGGGACATCTCTATTGGTGGTGGGCTGTTTTCGGGCTGTCTATAATGTAAAATCTCAAGAAGAACTCGGCGCAACTTCTTTACACGCCAAAAGAAAATGATAGGGTTGCAAAGAGATCCTAGAAGACTAAATGTCACCACCCAATTCCAGATAACGCTTAACATATGCGGCCCTAAAATGTCTTTCGAATAATATGTAACTAAAATAAGAACTACAGAGGGAGTATAAGTTATTACTAATGTAACCAGAATAAGTGTTAAAGTGTTGGCCGCTTTGCTTTCTTTCTTCAGTCTTTTAGCTTCTTCTTCGGGCAGCTGTTCGGTTTGCAGTCGTTTTTTCTGACGTCGCGATTCTGAGAAAATATAGCAATAGGTGTAGCTGATAACAACAATGGCAACCAAGGCGAGCACTGACAGTATGACATAGTTCACCTCCATGTAGAGAAAGTAAAGATCTGTTCCATTGTCAATAACAGCCAGTGTAAGTTCATGAATAGTTACAAAGAGTCCAATGGCCCAGACCAAAAGAAGACCAGTTTTAATCCGCTGTTTGGTGACAATGGTCGTGTACCTCAAGGGATGTTTGATAGAAATAAAGCGATCAATGCTTATCAACACAAAGTTGCCCAAAGAAAGAAAGAATCTTCCTATCAGTGCGACAGCGCTAGCCTTTTCCAAGCTACAGAATGGTCCGTCGCTAAAGATACGCGTCAGTGCTACCGCGATTCCTATGTCTTGAACAACCAGCCCAATCAGTAAGTCTGTCCCCGCTAGCCCCGCCACAAGCAGGTTTGACTTTGATCGCAGTCGGTGCCTTGTTACGACGGCTACGATAACCAGCGCGTTTAACAGAATAGTCGGAAAGACTGCCAATAAATTGATCACAGTCACAGCAATAAGATTTGGATACGTGACATCGGTCAAGTATTCCAGTCTCCAAACAAAGCCATTCATGTAAGGACATTCTTCATTCGTGGATGGTGAAGGCAAAGAATCATTCCTCATTCTGCCTTTGAACTAGCTACGTCTTGACACGTTTGGAGTGTAAAGTGAAATTTTCGTCTTTAATTGTCAAAATATACAGTAGACCTATTGAATAGAGAAACTTCGTCATTCTTTCTCATTGGTTCCGAAAATTATCTTCAGCGGATTTTAGTCGTAAAGAATATTTTTTATGGGTCAATTTTAACACAACCACAGCTGTTTTTAAGATTCATCACAGAATATCACGGAATTATTCATGAAGAGGAAAATTGTCCATTTTGATGAGAATGTTGACACAGCATTGAAACGAAATTAAGTTAAAACTTATTATTACCTTAAGGTTAAAACAAACAGCATCGATTTCTGTCAACTTTCGAACTCACTCAAAAAATAATACAGAGCACGGCGTCTTGCTCTATAAACATGCAAAAAACGACCCTGGTCAATATCGTGAAAAGATCTCGATCCTTTCCTGCTAATATGTAGTTTTATTTACCTGACGCTTGGTCAAAAACCCCTATCTATTTGCATGTAATATGCCGTGTAATTCTGGCTGAACCGGGTTCCTTACAAACCAAAAATACAATCATGGTTATAGCTAACTATAAAAAAGACAAAACAAAGCTTCACTTCAGTTTTTTAGGTCGTACTCCAAGCAGTTAAGTGCGATGTAACATTTCTGATAGCTTCTAATATACATAATGCTGTTTAAGAATGGCTGACTGTTAGGATCGAGAACCGCCGGTCAACGACCCATTTGGCAAATCGCTCATATTTTGCCCAAAGATACCCTTAGGTGACCTAATTCTGAAAATCATATTTTAAGGTTCCAGCGAATTTTTATTTTTCAGAAATTCGCGAAAATTTGAAAGCGCGGTCAAAGTGCGGTTTTTCGTGTAATAAAATGACCGAAATAAGGTGCGAGGACGAAGCGCTGGTAAAGTCTTAAAATAAATTCAATTGACTTCAAACTTCACACAAATGTGGAACAACCACTCTAATTTATTCCTCGTTTTAAACTAATCTCAGAGATGTTGATATAGTGGTTTTCCGAACCATTTTAAAAACACCTATGAAGCGTGTGAAAAATAACGGCAAAATATAGGTCATGTTTAACAGCGTAAAAATGCATCTGGTACCTCACTGTCCGATTATTTTACTTTACAGCCTAGAAATATCATTATTAAACATATATCATGCCAAGTTTCATGCTCGAACTCGCAGTATTTCCCTTTGAGAAAAACGAAATTCTATGTCAATGTGTTGGGCGCAAATAACACAATAATTATACACGAACAAGAGACAAATCAGTTTCAACGGCGAAAGTAAAAGGCCATCATTCATTAAAATCCCGTCAATTCACTGCTATCAGTAGAAACATAATGTCCACTACATAGAAACTGTTTTTAGACGTTTTCGAAACATTGCGCGTTAACTTTGTTTAATTTCCTGTCCGCCGTCATGTCTAGTCTGTCATCGCGTGTATTTCATTAATGTAAACAACACTCTGAATGGTTTTCACGACAAACGCAAGAGATTTCCTGTAACCTTAATGTTTTCGATTCACCAAAACGCTTTAAGTTCGTTAAGACACAATAATGGGTCAACTTGGAATGCTGTTTAGCATTAAGGACGTTAAAGGACTGTAAATTAATCGAGTTGAAATATCTTGAAGCAAATCAAAATCGCGCCCTTATTCTAATTTGGCAAACAGCCGACCTCCGTTCAAGTTCAAGAAGTCGAGAGGTTAATTCGGCAATGTATTACCGGTACAACAACAAAATCAAACCGCGGTCATCAAAAGTGTAAGTTTAAAAGTGTAGTGGCAAGTCCCAAATACATTTCGCCTTTCTAAAATGGAAACAAGAAGTGAAACGCTCTGACCCGAAACAAATAAACAAAATATTAATACGACTAATTTAATCCGAAAATGTCACAGAAAACATACCTAAAAGCCGTCGATTCCCCTCAATACCACTCCACATTGCCTTAAAGAGCCCAAGCTTTCTGCTGTAAGAATCAGGGGCCTCAGGAATCTGTTTTTATCATATCGGCAACCATGCTGCGTGGCTGATATTCGAGACTCAGTAAAAGTTGTCACACAACCGTACGAGCAGCCCAGTCACGCTTTCACTGCTCTTGCGCAAATGTTCCACATTTCGCAATTTACATAAACCGATTACAAGTTTAAAGTAGTGACAGTAGATTGAAATGCGCTTCTTAAAGCTGACCTATCCAGGAGCAATTATTTCTTGTTCTTGAATGGCTCTTAGTTGTAGCTACAGTCGGAAGGAGGGGGGGGGGGGGGTGGGGAGGGGGTACTCCTGGAAATTTCGGATATCTGTACGCCGTGGAAGATTAAGTGGTCTCCAGCTCTTAACGCCAACACTGACACACCAGATGATTCTCGAAGTATCACAGGGATCACTAAGCTAAATAATTTTGAGTTTAGCTCCGCTGAGTCAATTACCTGTTGGCGCGCATATTGCATTGACCGTGGACAGGTCGAAAAACAGTTAAACAGGAAAAGCCTGGTGCACATTGTAATTTAGCGTTGTTCAACACGCAATCGGTCAGGTTGTAATGCTAATCGTATTTGAAAGAATGTCAAGTTTTCTTTCGACACATACTGTGGTGACATACTCCTAGATGGGTGTGACCAGGAGCCATGAGTCAAGTCAGTCAACTCGCAAAGCTTAACAGAAGAGTGATAGTGAACCACTGGTGGAAGGACTGCAGATTGTCCCTACGCTTTACCCTGATAGGCCTCTGTTTTATTCTAATGAACTGATGCTGTGACAATAATACTATTTAACTTCACGAACATACTAATTGTCAAGGGTTTCTTTTGCAATTTAGTCAGACATCGCTCTTTCTTTATTTCTGCTGGAAACATCATTCTCTAAAGGAGACCTCGGGTCATTTTCTAAAAAGGCACGAACACTGCGACCCCAACATCGGTGCCATTATCAACGGGTGTGACCGAGAAAGCGTCTGGTGATGCTTCCATGGATAGTAACCATGCATGGCAGGGGTGTATTAATGTCTTCAAGGCAGCTGCATTCGTGTCTTTCATAGCCTGTCCACTTTAGAGAGGCACTTGTCTCTGGAGAAATATACTCAGTCACTGGAGAGACATTCCCTTATGGACTTAGCCAAAATGTGCTACAAACCCTGCTTGGAGCAAGCGTTGGCGCGTTACTCAAAGCCACAATAGGTCACCAAGAAGCCCTTGTTGTTTCAAAAGAGGGTTGGGCTCTCAGGGCTGTCAGTGACAAGCAGCACTCGTATCTTATGGCAAAATTCCGCACTGGTCAAACGACAGGCCGAAAGCTTGACGCCGAAATGGTGGCGCGGGAAATGCGCAGAGCCCAGGATCCTTATAATATTCGTCTTTTTCAGGTGCTAGTTTTTCGGGGCGGAGAGGATCGTTAAATTTTTGTAGAGAGGGAGAGGGAGTAGAGGAGGAAGATCCTTTAGAGGAAAAACTCATGGCCGAATCGTCTCAACCTCGTTCCCAGGGTCCCTCATCTTACCGCACCCTGGAGCGTACTCCAGTCGGGCGGTAAGATGAGAGACTCTAGGAACGAGGTTTGAATCACCCTTGTGATTTGAGTCACCCTATCCAAATTCGCTGCAACGATTAATTTACCTTTATCGACTTAAAATTAGATGATCTAATACATTTTGTTTCCGACACTGCGCGTAGACGCAGCGCAACAGTGCCTTAACAAACTAATCACTCTAGAACATCTGAAAACATAGATCTCCCAAACAGCTTACTTTCCTGAAAATAGTTTTTCACAAAGAACTACTTATTTATGATTATTTTATACTGCAAAAGAAACCCTTGACCATTAGCATGTTCATAAAGCTAAATGGCATCATTGTCACAGCATCAGTTCATTAGAATAAAACAGAGGCCTATCAGGGTAAAGCGTAGGGACAATCTGCAGTCCTTCCACCAGTGGTTCACTATCACTCTTCTGTTAAGCTTTGCGAGTTGACTGACTTGACTCATGGCTCCCGGCCACGCCCATCTAGGAGTATGTCACCACAGTATGTGTCGAAAGAAAACTTGACATTCTATCAAATACGATTAGCATTACAACCTGACCGATTGCGTGTTGAACAACGCTAAATTACAATGTGCACCAGGCTTTTCCTGTTTAACTGTTTTTCGACCTGTCCACGGTCAATGCAATATGCGCGCCAACAGGTAATTGACTCAGCGGAGCTAAACTCAAAATTATTTAGCTTAGTGATCCCTGTGATACTTCGAGAATCATCTGGTGTGTCAGTGTTGGCGTTAAGAGCTGGAGACCACTTAATCTTCCACGGCGTACAGATATCCGAAATTTCCAGGAGTACCCCCTCCCCACCCCCCCCCCCCCCCCCTCCTTCCGACTGTAGCTACAACTAAGAGCCATTCAAGAACAAGAAATAATTGCTCCTGGATAGGTCAGCTTTAAGAAGCGCATTTCAATCTACTGTCACTACTTTAAACTTGTAATCGGTTTATGTAAATTGCGAAATGTGGAACATTTGCGCAAGAGCAGTGAAAGCGTGACTGGGCTGCTCGTACGGTTGTGTGACAACTTTTACTGAGTCTCGAATATCAGCCACGCAGCATGGTTGCCGATATGATAAAAACAGATTCCTGAGGCCCCTGATTCTTACAGCAGAAAGCTTGGGCTCTTTAAGGCAATGTGGAGTGGTATTGAGGGGAATCGACGGCTTTTAGGTATGTTTTCTGTGACATTTTCGGATTAAATTAGTCGTATTAATATTTTGTTTATTTGTTTCGGGTCAGAGCGTTTCACTTCTTGTTTCCATTTTAGAAAGGCGAAATGTATTTGGGACTTGCCACTACACTTTTAAACTTACACTTTTGATGACCGCGGTTTGATTTTGTTGTTGTACCGGTAATACATTGCCGAATTAACCTCTCGACTTCTTGAACTTGAACGGAGGTCGGCTGTTTGCCAAATTAGAATAAGGGCGCGATTTTGATTTGCTTCAAGATATTTCAACTCGATTAATTTACAGTCCTTTAACGTCCTTAATGCTAAACAGCATTCCAAGTTGACCCATTATTGTGTCTTAACGAACTTAAAGCGTTTTGGTGAATCGAAAACATTAAGGTTACAGGAAATCTCTTGCGTTTGTCGTGAAAACCATTCAGAGTGTTGTTTACATTAATGAAATACACGCGATGACAGACTAGACATGACGGCGGACAGGAAATTAAACAAAGTTAACGCGCAATGTTTCGAAAACGTCTAAAAACAGTTTCTATGTAGTGGACATTATGTTTCTACTGATAGCAGTGAATTGACGGGATTTTAATGAATGATGGCCTTTTACTTTCGCCGTTGAAACTGATTTGTCTCTTGTTCGTGTATAATTATTGTGTTATTTGCGCCCAACACATTGACATAGAATTTCGTTTTTCTCAAAGGGAAATACTGCGAGTTCGAGCATGAAACTTGGCATGATATATGTTTAATAATGATATTTCTAGGCTGTAAAGTAAAATAATCGGACAGTGAGGTACCAGATGCATTTTTACGCTGTTAAACATGACCTATATTTTGCCGTTATTTTTCACACGCTTCATAGGTGTTTTTAAAATGGTTCGGAAAACCACTATATCAACATCTCTGAGATTAGTTTAAAACGAGGAATAAATTAGAGTGGTTGTTCCACATTTGTGTGAAGTTTGAAGTCAATTGAATTTATTTTAAGACTTTACCAGCGCTTCGTCCTCGCACCTTATTTCGGTCATTTTATTACACGAAAAACCGCACTTTGACCGCGCTTTCAAATTTTCGCGAATTTCTGAAAAATAAAAATTCGCTGGAACCTTAAAATATGATTTTCAGAATTAGGTCACCTAAGGGTATCTTTGGGCAAAATATGAGCGATTTGCCAAATGGGTCGTTGACCGGCGGTTCTCGATCCTAACAGTCAGCTATTCTTAAATGCTTTATTGCATTTGACCCTTATTTACGTACACGGTAATAAACCTTAGTAATGCAACCGATGTCGGTACAAACTATTTCCCGGTATTTGCGCAAAACAGTTGTGCCGAGGCTAAACAGCGGGCACGAGCAGTTGGTTTGTTGTTATGAACTAAGGATTGCCTTCTCCAACAACCCACTATAGCTATCTCCCCATTCACAAAAAAAAAAACAAAGGAAAGCTGTCATGTCTTCTGTGTTAATATGTGTATAATTGTGATCTTTTACGGCCAGTGTTGTCGCTATTACTGTTCAGAACAGGAGCAAGCCGGTAATTTTCTACTCTCAATTTAAAGAGGAATATCAGGTATAACCATTATTATTAAAAACTGGTTCGTTGGATAAGGAAATTCAAGGGCTTTCACTGGCTTAACCATCATGGTATATGAGTCATTATACAATGCAAGTACAGTAACCGTACTCGTAATTTTTGGGGGCGCTTTTATTTGTATTTCACTTTTTTGTTTTCTGTGGGCGCTTTTAATATAAAAACAACTATTCCACTCGCGCTAGTTGGATATGAGTTGGATATCAAACGCCCGCTTCTGAAATAATTGTAAATTTCAACAGCTGACTATTTTCAAAAATATATCTTTAATTGTAACATTGAGTGAAAAGTAAATGCAAGCTATTCTTATCAATCCTTTTTTTTGTGAATTGGTCTTACCGTGGTTATGAGCTAAAAGCATCAGATTCTTTACTTTTAACATTACTGTGGCAGAGTCTCTGAAATCAGTTCAAGTGTTGAGCTAAATTATTATCCCTCATCTTCTGCATACCATGCTATGCACTCATTGACTGGAAAGCATTACCTCAAGTTCAGTCTCTTATATTGATTGGATATTGTTTTACATTTTACTCCGTTATAATAAATGTTAACGATCAATTTGTGTTGATTAATAAAAATGATTTCATTTCGTCGCTTTCAACTTGTTATTCCGAAGAAACTTTTATAACTAGTGCGCTTGGCTTTGTTGTTAGCACGATCTTGCCATCGCTCCGGCGAAAGATACCCTGCCAATCTCACCAAAATACGCTAAGAAATCTAATAAAAAAAATTTCAAATGGAGTTGCCGCTTGTGTTTATTGATTTCCTTTATTTGACTAGCTGCATTTGAATATGGAGTTTTTCGACATTGAGCATATGTTTTTTCTAAATTATTGTATTATTCCACTGTTGAGTTTTCGAAATTTTGTTCAACTGAAGTAAAGGTTTAAAGATTACTATCACGGGCACAATCTCAGTGAACGATAGAAGATAGTAACGATAAAGTTAATGGTGATGACAGACTTTTAAAAACTTTAGCTTAAATGGAATAAAACATGATAATAAATAACAGAACTGAATTGTTTTAGTTTTCTTTACGACTTACACAAGAAATAAGATCACTTAATTGCTATGGCTAGGCACCCGGACCGGTACTTAAAAGAACGATTAACATCTTAACTGATCATCTGTGTTGAGTTTTCGACCGGTTTGCATCCGATATAAAATTGATTACGGCTTAACCCTTACTGGCATGAAGCACCTGTCTCGAAGGAAATTTCGCAATCTTACCAAAATACATTCTTTAGACGGTCTGGACGAGAATGCCAGAATCTTGCAGAGATCGTAGACATTCCTAGCGCAATGTTTCTCCTAGTGAACTCGATTTTTTTTTTTTACTCGGAATGTGATATTCAATTAAACGGAACCAATTATAAACTGTGAAAAGCAGTTATTTTCATTAAAACTCGTGATTTAAACAGGGCGATTTAAAGGTGAAAATCAATTAACAGATCACGAGTAAATCTCGATGTATTTTATGAGATGTTGCTCCGAGAGCTTCCCCATGGTCACGAGCTATCTGACTTTCTTGGTTACTAACTTACATATATACCCGATGAAAAAGTTGTAACTGGCTTAAGGTTATTCCTCAGAATTGAATTGAGCTTTCCTATTGCACGCGATTTTCGCGTCATTAGCGCGCGCTAGCGAGCGCGTGCATATACACAACATATAGAAAATGGTGTTTTTTTCTAATCAGCTTGGCTTGCGACAGACAAATCTTGGTTTTTTATCGGAAACGAGTGTCGGGACCTAACGATTTCTTTATTTAGTTTGAATGCAGCGATCACCTTCTTTCTATACAGTGAATATAGACCACTTTCTATTTCAGATTGACAAATTATCACTGAAAATGAGAGTATAGCTAGCACTGATGTGAAGTATAAATGAAATAATTCATATATGAACTGCGGTTGTAGATGAAAGTGAAGAATGATCATCGCAGTAAACTGATTTCCCAATTTAAGCAACTGTGTGGCTTCATAGCTCAGCTGGTAGAGCATCGCACCGGTATCGCGGAGGTCACGGACTCGAATCCCGTTCAAGCCCTGAATTTTTTTTTTTTTTTTTTTTAGGCTTCTTCTTTCCAGTTGCTTAAATTGGGAAATTTACTGCGATGATCATTCTTCACTTTCATCTACAACCGCAGTTCAAATATGAATTATTTCATATATTCTTCACATCATTTCACTCCTCACGGGATGATATGAACTCAATTAATTGACCTCGCTCCCAATGTGTGGTTTCATAGCTCAGTTGGTAGAGCATCGCACCGGTATCGTGGAGGTCACGGGTTCGAATCCCGTTGAGGCCCTGATTTTTTTTTTAGGCTTCTTCTTTCCAGTTGTTTAAATTGGGAAATTTACTGCGATGAGAATTTATCAGTTTCATAGTTAGCACTCGTAAAAGATATGTGCCCTCAATAACACTGTGTGCATGGAAGATATTGAATCCCTGTCGACAAAATATGGGTGTCTTTATCATGAAACGTACATCAAATTGCTCCTTGACATTGATGCAATACATCCATTGTTGTATTTCTCGCTTAACTTTCTCCCTATTTTTCTGCTCTCACAAAGAGTAAAGTGAGTGGCTCAAATATAAACAATTCTAAAAGAGGATAATTTAATGAGGAATTATGGGGTTTATTGAAGTTCTTCCTGTTGCTAAACGAATACCGGGATTCCCCTTTTTTTATTTCAAAATTTAAGTTCTCTTGTTGTAAGCAGCCAACAGGCAAAATTTACATGAATCTTTTTGGGGGGAATGACCTTAAGCCACTGACCTGAAAATGAGTAACCTTAACTAGGCTAAAAAAAAAAGGTCTGAATGAACTTAATACTGTACTTAATGTACTATTGTAACACATATAGTGCCTGATTTTCACGATTAAAGATGCAAACTAACGGCACATGGTTGAGAAAGCGAAATATTCTTGTTTTACAAAGAAATCAACAATTCTTGCAAAATTATATATATTTTCAGATCCAGTATTGGAGCAATTATGTACCGAACAGAATTTGGAGTATAAAATTAGTCAGATGAAAAAAGGGTCAACGACTCTTCCTAAGAGATACCTTGATAATCTCAAATCTTTAAAAATCTCTTTGAGAGAAAAAGTTTGAGTTTAAGTTTTAAAGGCCAAGTAAAAAAATTGACAAAAATTTTCAAAAGTTAAAAAAGAGAAAAAGAAACTTAAATTTTGACACGTCGCGCTCGTGTTGCGTACTACGTGTCGCGCGTTGCGAGGAGCGGCGAGTTTCAATTTTGCGTAGCCTGCACGTGAGTGTTTAGTTTCGAATTTAGATCAAGACATGAAACTATCCAATTTGAATGCGGTTTGTACTCACGGCTGGAGAAGTGTGATTAGTTTGTACATTGTAATTTGCTGTACACGAGGAACGCAAAATAGTTCAGACAATGTATTTCTTTTCCATTGTTTTATTTACTCTGTTCTTAATACTGCTAAATTGCTTGTGTTTGTAATTAGATGAGGCACCAAGAGCGATCCACATTTAATCTGTTCCACTGTCTGGAGATGAGTAACGAGAACTGAAACACGTGATCAACAGTTGCGATGTAACGGATTAATCGCGAGAAAGTAATCAAAGGAAGATGTCTCAACTTTTGGGGCATTCACTTAAAATAAACTTATTTACAAATCCACTTACAATTCAATCAGTGGTTCCTGGTCATGTTGATCTAAATTATAGTCTCTTAATGGGTTATGTCCATAAGCCGGCGAGTGCAGCCATTGCCCAAAATATATCAAGGACATCTTGGGTTACATGCCGACAAATTCTTTACTGGGTATTCCACGTGTCTCATCTTTAAACTTCCACCGAGATGATTTCTTGTATTCAGTTTGTAGAGGAAGTGGTCTCTGGGGGTATTAGGAGAAATCAAACAAATGTGCCTCGCTTGCATTGTCCACGTAGATGTCTTCAGTCTTTACCTCTAAACACAGCGAGTCGATATCACTGAACGGTTTTGCAAGAGATCTATTCTTTGCCTTGACGTTGTTGTAGTAGAAATCAGACATCATCAGTACTTTGGAGAGTTCCAAGATTGCAAACCCTGCGAAAATGGGTCAATTCAGGAGCCATAATCGGGCAATTCAAATAAAGGGTTATCTTTAAATTGACAGCCGCAATTTCAATTGTGAAAATTCTACAATGATCGAACAAAGGCGCCCTTGTGAGCATATGTAATCTTTCTCTGTTGTCATAATTAAGTTCATTGACTGTTGCGTAAATATACAATTGGTTTGCCGAAGACTGCATTGTGATGCGGTGATCCATCGTCACTTTCATATCAAGATCCAGGTATGATTTGGAATTCTTGTATTGTGTATTCTTGTCATGTAATTGAGGTAGCAATTTTGCAATGGAAGGTTCTTTCAAACCCATGTCTTCCTTCAACTGATAACGGTAAGGCGATAGCATGTCATCTTTAGCCATTCTCTCTGTCTTCAGGTACATTTGAAATATCTAATTATTCAAACCCATCCTCCGATGGCCAAGCAAACTATCGTGAGCAATGGCTGAGACATGGCATAAATGTAGCCGTAAAGATTATTTGTATTGAAGTAGATGATATATTAATTTCGACTCCAATGAAAACCGTACATCACACGCCACTGGTGGTGTATTCCAGGCAGATATATATTCACAAGTTTACTGATCAAACATACAGTAGTGATAAAGCGGTAGGCTGCAAGTGTTTTTCTCTAAATAGAATAAGCGCCCCTTGATGGTGTGCTAAGGCATCACTTTCGACCTGGCTTAACCCTGGTTGAAATAAATAAGCCTCGCTCTAGGTGGGGTGGAAGGGGAGCGGGGTTGCGGGTTGTGTGTGGAGTATTTGCAGTATTGAAACACCTGTTAGTGTTTTTTTTTTCAAAGCTAAGTTCAGGGTGCAATAAAAGGATTTTGCCGGACATAAACGCAAGTCTCCATGTTTAGAAAGTGACAAAATTCCAAGTAAAGTTTTCAAGACAACAATTAAACCCTCATTATAAAGTACTGTAGTGTACTTGACAGCTAGAGTAAATCAAGCTGTATATTAGGACATAATGAACCAAACAGTCATTCTGTGTGTCATCTATTGCATAAATTTATCAGCTACGTGGAAATATTTGTTTTGTTAAAGCTGGAAATCTCTGGGCACTTTTATTCTCGTTCTGCCAGTCTAATCACAGAGGCGCTTAAAGGCGTCGCGATAAGATGGGAAAGAACTGACAAAAATGTGCAAGCGTGGGGTTAAAACAGTCATACTTTTCAGACGGTTTAGCGCTGGCTAAAGCCATGAAAGCGCTGCAGCACTGATAATTCTCTTTGCCGTTAACATAGGGCGCCTATTCGAGGGCAGAACAATTAAGACTCTCTTAGGAATGAAAAAGTATTCCTAGTGTTATCCAAAAACAATAGGAACATCCAAAACTCTATTTAGAAAGTTGATCTCAGTACGACGCCTCCTGGAATGAGCGCCACCATTAGAGCACAAGTTTGGCCAATAAATGCCATGTTCCTCTTCAGGACTGCAGCTTATTCGACGGCATTTCTGATGTCATTTACAGCACTTATTCAGTGGACACGCTTATGAGTTGAGTGCGAAAGTCTAAAAGGTGCAAGGTGCTACATACCTCAGAAACGAACATCTCAAAAATACAACGCGTTAACACGAGTGCTACACAGTCTGCCACTTTTTATTTCTGATTTTTTTTTTCTAGAGCAAGTTGTATTTCCAGCTGTTAGCCTTCTATATTAGCATAGAAGAGCCAACTTGTATTTGGATTTGCTAGTAAACCGTTATCATTATTTTATTTATTATTATTATCTCAGAAGTATAGCATAATTATATCAAGGGCGCGCGCTTAGGTGACTCTGCCGGGAAATACTCGCGAGGAGAAATGACGCCTCGCGCGAGTCTCCTCGTACTCGTCCTCTTCCTTTACCATTCAGCGAGAAGTCCTCATCAAATGGAAAATGATCACCTTCGGGGTTTCACAAGGAATCAAACACACCAGCCTTCAGTGACAAACAAACTGTTTATTAAAACTTATCACAAATGTTCACAAAAGTGATCGCCATTGGTCAGTTTTCTTCGACGTGACCCAGTCCAAGTTAGCTGTCGTGACGCCGTGTGAAAACACTGAAACACGTCGCAGATGGAATGTCTTTGGAGTAAACGATAAGATCACATCTGTAAGTACAGTTTTGTAATAATTGGGCGAGGCGGGAGGTGGGGAGGGGTGTTAGTAGACAGGAAGAGGGTGTTACTAAAT
Source organism: Orbicella faveolata (assembly GCF_042242905.1). Classification (NCBI taxonomy): domain Eukaryota; kingdom Metazoa; phylum Cnidaria; class Anthozoa; order Scleractinia; family Merulinidae; genus Orbicella; species Orbicella faveolata. Next base: position 11,028,062 of record NW_028301541.1, read on the forward strand.
ATCTCCCTCCAAAGAGAAAGGAGGCTTAATAGAACTTGTAGGGTTAACTGCCATTCTTAAAGTCACTGATCCACATTCCAAGTGGAGGAATGCGAGAAATGTGTCTGGAGTTTGGCAATGTTGAAATAATTTGGGAAACATCACAGGCATCGATCACTGGTAAAGGAGAGTAACTTGTATAAAATTGTCTTCCATTACACATATAAAGAAGAATTTTTTTTAAAAAAAAGTAGAGCAGAGTTGTTTGACTATGGTGTAGCAACTGTCATGTCAAAGGTCACACATATGTTGTATGGTGTGCATAGTGTTGACACCATGTTTATGTTTTGCTAGTTCGGTTTGCTTCGGCTCATTTAAAAATTTAAGTTTGTCTGGCTTCGCCAGAGACTGGTGTCACTTCCCTTCAAGAAGACTGCCATACACATCAATTTGACTGAGTGTTTTGTTTCTTGAGATCGATGTTTGCGTTTATCCCTCTCTTCGTTGACTTTGTTCGTTATCTGACATTCTGGCACCACATGATTCAAAAATAGATTCTAACGCATAAGGCTGTTGACTATTTTGCGTGTTGTATATGCCACTGTGGTTTAGATCAGGCAAGATTTCATTAGTTGATGGTATTTGTTTAAATGTCCCACTATTAAATGCGATCGCACTTCATATCGCACAACTTCTTTGCTACTGCGAGAAAGCTAATTTATGCAGCCTGCTTGATTCAGGCAGGCAGATTTCTTATTGGTTGAAATAAACAATGTGAAGTCCACGAGTCCAGCCATGAGTTTGGGGGAGGAGCATGGGCTCCTTTCCTGAACAGCGGCTGGCAATCGAGCCTACGTAGTAGACTATCCCTGAAAAGTTATTTGCTGTTGTACTGCAACATTAGAAGATGTTTCAATGTAATCTTCTAAGGTTCCTTCTTGTCGATTATTGTCAATTTCAAGTTAAGTCTTCATTTTCTCGTAAAAAATAGTTTTCATTTCTATTTTCTGTGTTTTCTTTTGTCCATCACCGATCTTGTAGCGTATATTTCAATCAGTATTAAACGTTTTGGTTCAAACATGTTGGTCTGATGCAACCACTGCCAAAATTTGGAACTTGCGAAATTTTTGCCAATTTTTCCTTGCCAAAATTTGCAAATAAGCTAATTTGGATTAGCTCTAGTGCGACCTGGCCCTTAATAACCAAAATAAACAGAACACGATCCTGATAAGCTTAGTGCAAATTATTAATGATGCAAAAACCATCAGCCACAAGACGCCGAACATACAAGTTGAATTCTGGTTAAAATGCCGAAGAAATAAATTAATGCTGGTTATGAAGCCACAATTTACAAGGCAAAAAACCTGTTACGTTGTATCAACGAAACGCCACAGAACTCCAACACGCGCGTAAGCTTAAATAATTTATCAGCTTCAATTCAAGTGAAATAGTGCTTCACGTGAAGTTGTGCCGAAAAACTGTTCACTCACCTTGCAAGGTAAGCTACGAAGAACCACGAAGTAGAGTGTAGTAACAAGATTTGAACGGCTAAAGATCTTCATGACCACGCTCGCTTGCAAACAAGGAGTGAATTCGAGGAAAATGCTCAGCGAGCTTTGGGAATGACTCGAGTGTTGACTCGAGTGTAGCTTTACACAGACCGCTGTATTCAACAACCGTGTTTTGCTGGCGCAAAATTCAAATTTGCCGCGTTTTTGACGCGACTCAACGACTGAAATTCTGACTGAGGGTCCGGACTTATATTTTAAGAGCTACGAAATAAAATTACATCGAAATTAAAATTTCAAGCAAAAGAAATTTATAAGAAGCTTAATCTCCATAAACGACATTATAACAAAGGACAAGAGCTTTGGCGCAGTTCAAAATGGGCAGGTTCAAGCCAAACTTAAAATTCTCAGTATCATATGTATCACTCGTATTTGTGATATAAACTTTTCGAGCATGACAAGAGCTTCACCGAGAGCTAGAAAACATGTTACTTCACCATCTAAGAATATTACACTGTTAAACTATTTTAGAGGTGTGCATGTAGACGAATAAAGACCATAGACAAGCGCTTCATTGACCACGCAGTCGGCAAGGCGGGGAAACGGCTTTAGCTTTTACCTTTCCTTTCTAGAGTAGGTTTTTGCACTTTCCACAGGTTTGCCAACTGCCGCCAACTGAGATGCTTTTTGTATCTGCTTGAATCCATGTTTACTGTGTTCTTGGTACGGCAAGCTCGGAAAAAAGTTGAAACCAGCTCGTTTCAGAAGAAACGAGAAAACATTTGACAAGAAATTTGCATGGGAGCGTGCAATAATATCAGTAGCACAAATGGTACGTGAGTGTTCACTGGGTTTTTCACAAGCCAATCATTTGCAGGCATAAATTTATCATGTGTCACGGAAGTTTTTAAACAAAGACCAACACGATCTCACACTTGCGGAGAATAGTCAGAAAGATCCGAAGTGTTTAGAAAAATACACAATATCAGGTATATTGTGTAAACGAACAATAGACAGGATATTTTCATTCAATAAAGTCATTATGCATAAAGCTGGATGATTGGCACCAAACTTAGGACCTCTTAATAGACCAATTTCGATATATTAAAATTCAGCCTAAAACAATAGATCCCAGTTCGAGGCTCTCGGGAATAACTACAGAGTTTGTGGGGTTTATTCCCCAGAGCCTCATGCTGAGGTCTATTGTGTTAAGCTGAATTTTAATATATCGAAATTGGTCTATTCATATGAGCCCGGTCAACCGGGCTGGCTCGGTTTCCGAGATCTCGCCTCGCCACTCTTTCCTTCGTAAAAATGTCGATGTGTTCAAATGAGAAGCCGAGCTGCTCCGATTACTGAGGTCTCGGTTTTTGCGACCGAGATCTCGGTAACCGGGATGAAAATTTTCCCATATGAACACTCCAGCTCAGGTAACCGGGACGAAACTTTTTGGACAAAATAGTAGTATAGCCCTAGCCCTAGTTGTTCGAAAGGTGGATAACGCTATCCACCTTTCGAACAACCCGGGCTTTAGCTTTTCACGCAAACTTGAGCGCCAAATCTGTCTAATTCGGGCCAAAGAATGATCAACAGCGATGTTTAATTTCTAACAGATCGATAAACTAGAATGTATCTCTTTGTGAGAAAACTGGGCGGGCATTTGTTTTCCTTCTATGAAACAAATTACTGTTTTATACCGAGGTGTCAACTTGTAGGTCGAAACGCAGTCAAATCTGGTAGAGAAATATAAAGTGTACCTTAAATATGATTAACGAATTATTACAGTGCCTGGGAGGTCCGCATAGTCAAAAACTGTGTCCGAGGTCTTGAAAATCCTGCCGGCAGTATTTTCAAGTCCGAAATCACAGTTTTTCACTATACGGACAGACCCTATTTTTATTATAAGCAGGCAAATAATTAACATTACATCTAGAGGCAAATTAAACGGCACTTTTTGTATTAACTATGTCATCTCCTGACTACATTTACTCAATTTTTAGGCAAATAACATGTTTATTTTTTCCTGTGGTAAATTGGCTTTCAAATGGGTTTGTTTGTTTGAATCGGCTTCCGTGCCGTCTACAAACCTTTCGTTAAAAAATCGTCGCAAAGAGTGAGTAACTCAGATACTAGAAAAATAATTAAAAGATGTATAAAGGAACAGTTGTAGAAAATATTCCTTTTTGTAAGGGAAATGAATGAGCCTGTGATGGTGATTCAGGGGACTCTTTTCACAAGTAATTACAAATATAGAGTTTTCGAGTTCACTTTTGTTGAAACTGATCTATATTTGTAGTCATTTTCTGACCTGGCGTAAACAGCCGTTGCTATGGCCGTTGTAGTAATAAAAAAATTATACCCGGCCACTGTGTACTTTCCTTGAATTTCACACTCATCTAGAGGCAAAGTCAGCAAGATCGTTTGAAAATGTTTTTTACAAATGTTCGACGGTTTTACATCTAATATTTTTAAAAAAAATTGCTTTTCTCCTGACCATCGTCATGTTTTATCCTATCGAGCCGCCACCTTAATCATCGATGAACGCGTAATAAGGCAAACGATTGACGTCGATTATCGCTAATTTGCTCACGAAAAAAAATTTCAAAAAACAAAATGATGGCAAACCGCATTGGATAATTTCACCCGCTCCCGGAACCAATCAGATTGCAAGATTTGTTGAATTGTGCCATGATTACGGACTGAGAAAAAAATAAAAGAAAAAACGATTTTTTTTTTCCTCCCCTAAGGGGTGAGAAGTAATAGCTTTCTCTCTTTACTAGACTGCTATGATCTCGAAATCTCGTGTTCTTCGTGTTCCTTACAGATTGGTTTATGAACACCAAATATCAAGCAATCCACTGACAATCCACTACGGATATTGTTCCTGTGTTTATGTTAATTGCTTTAGTTACCTTTATTCTAATTGTCATGGTCTTTTATTCGTGTCCAGCAACCTATATTTTAAACGAGTTTGTTCCAGAAACGTAAAACATGGGCATGCGATCATCTGTGATCAAATTCTGAACTCTCGAACCTCACCCGACTAGCTATTTGAAGAGTACAGTATAAACGATTTATCAATATCTCTAACAATGAAATCAAAACTTCCTCAGTACTCTTGTAATAAATATACATTTCACAGGACGTACCTTCGGGTAAGTTCATATCCAAGTGTTCTTTACTTTGAATGTCAATATCCAACAAAAATGTTTCCCGTGAGTATGCAGAGAGGTCGTTTGGTCTGACACCCGTTTGAGATTTAGCGTCAAAAGGAAGCATCGATACCAAACCATATGTTTGTTGCCAAACAGATTTAGGGAATATCACGACTTAATTCAACTGGTCTCGAGGGTGAACTACGAGTAGGTTGACACCAATCGGTCCAGCTTATAAACTTTATATTCGGCTGCCTGAGTCCGAGCTGGTCTAGTTACAGAATGAATTCTTTATTGCTAGATAGCGCTTTTAGAATTGAACCTCACTGTGTACGCAACGCGCTGCGATTGGCCGATTCGTTCGGCCTACGTGTTGTGGGATAAGAGGATAAAAAAACGCCGAGACTTGTTACCGAAAGGTGACTCTAAAAAAACTCCAAAAGTGGCACCAAAAGAGAGTTACAAATGTCTCTCGCGACTAGAGATACGGGTTAGATACTCTGGAAATATTAGAACATGTCCCTTTAAACCAAATTAACTACTTAAGAACTGTGCAATAATTATCAGGAGGGGGTGGGGCTGTAAAAAAACAGAGAGGGGAACATCATGGAGAATCATACCCTTAGGGAGGGAAGGTAACATGCAAATTTCTTTTTGAAAAGTAGGTGGGGCGGCATAGGCAAGTGGACTTTTTGTAGTTATTATCATTACAAAAATATAATACAAATATTACCTTCACTGGTAACATTACTTACAATAGCAAAATAGAGCGGTTTTCAATTACTTACCAATTAGACTACTCAGCAAATCTCAAACTGTAGTAAAACCAAAACCAAATTAAATGTCTAATTACTTTCGACACTTATTGAAAACTGCTCTAGCTTACAAAACCCTAACATTTGCCTGCGATACTTACTCTAGTTACAGTACTAACATAATTCACAATTTAACAACCCGAACACAACTTACAACGCTAACATTGCTTACAATTTATTAATACCTAGTTATAGCGGAGCTCCGGCGGAGCCCCATACCCATATAGGGGAGAAAAGGAAACCCATGAATTGATTTTCTCATGGTTATCATGGCTAGCGGTATTGCTCGTGGGCGCGTACGCACGACGGCGACGACGACGACGACGACGACGACGGAGTCGCGCAAGATGGCGGCCATACTCCAGCTAATAGGTTGACAGAGACATGCACCCTCAGTTGGTAGCGGGTGAATGCCATTTTTCTTGGCGGGATTTTTAAAGAAAAACGATAGCGGAGGTTGATTTAATATTTTTAAGACAGGGTTGCGCTGAAGCAAAAGACAGAAAGCAAGAATTAACAGGCAAAGAAGTAGCGAAGAATATCGCGAAAAAGACTGAGCGGGCCAGCGCTGGGGAAGGAGGCGAAACAGTACTGAACAATGCCGTGAATTATAGCTAGTCAAGGGCTAGAGAAAGGAGGTGAAATAATACCGAACAATGCCGTGAACCAAAGCTAACGAGGGCTATAGAAAGGAGGCGAAAGTACCCGACAAATTGATTCAGAAGACTGCCGAACTCCCCATGGCCAAGTTCAAAATTCGCGCGAACGTGATGCTGTGCAGCCGTGCAAGAGATTCAAAAGTCACCTGATTTGGTCAGGTGATGAACATTAGAGAAATCAAACGTACTCGAGTGTTTTCGAGAAATTGCAAAACACTAAACGTAGCGGAAAGAAGTGGTTGATTCGTTGATCTATCGAAAATATAACTTCAGTTTAGTCTTCACAACTTTTGCCGCAAGTTTCTGCCTGGAAGATTTACACTGGCCGAACTGAATTGCCAACTTGCGGTAAGTGACTTTTGTTGTTGCGTTTGGTATGAAAATTAACAAGTTTCCTCGGCGATATAAGCTTATTTTCAATTGGAATCCATTAAAAGTCTTCCTTATTTGAAGCCATGCTGTAAGAGATTTTAAAAATTGCATCGTTTTAATTTCGCTCGTCTCTAAACAATAACACGTGGGTCGCTTTGGAGGTTGCTGTAAGTTGTAAACAAATTATGTTTTCTATCGATTTTCGTCGTCAATTTAAGCTTATAACCTCACATCAAAAAATAAGCTTAACCAAAATCGTACTTGTAAACACGGCCGGGCGAGTTTTGAAGTTTTCTCTGATTTAGGTAGCACTGCCGCTTCGTAGACTGCTAAAATTTGTTCTTCTGTTGTTGAAAACTGAACCAAGAAAGGTCTACAAACCATTTTAAGCCGAAGCGAACAGGATTTGCTAAATTTACTTTTGTTCCTATGTGAATATTTGCATATTGTGATTACAAAGTATGGAGATTTCCTCGTTTTGTTAGTTCAATTTATTCGGTTTGGCGAAATACTTTTATGAATTCCGAGGTTAAATTGGTTAAGACTGGTAAAGCTACTGCCAATGAAATGACTGCATAGCTAAATTAAGCCGTCGGCAAAAATACAGACTCTCAGTAATATTCAAATTTAAGCGTGAATAATTTTTCAACTTTAACACCGCAAGCTTAAACGAACTTCCTTTACCCTCTCTTTTATTCGGTCACCGTTCACTGAAAAGGGATTTGCTGTTGATACTCGAGCTCAGATGTAGTGATATGCATCTTGTGTTTATAATGTAGATTTCCTCGTTTTATTTTGTTGTCTGTCCAATTAGTTCGGTTTGGTGAAATGCTTATATAGTCCAAAATGTCGAGTAGACGATTATGCATGGCAATCCTGTCTGCAAATGAAGCTATGCTTTGATTTTGATTGGCTATTTCATGTTATTTGTGCCATTGCTTTTGGTTGGGGGTATATGGACCGTATTTTGTTAATAAGAGGTTATTCCCCAATGCGGTATTTACACTTAATATGGAAATGTTCCAAAAAAGTGAGATAGTACTAATTGACTCGGTAAATTGAACAGTGTAATAGAAGTTCTTGCCCTGGCCATTTCTCAGTAATAAGAAGAACTTTTACATACATATATACACAATTTAGTTGGAGAGAGTGCTCTCCTATCTCCACTCTCTCTCTCTCTCTCTTTACTCTCTTCTTCACACTAATTTTTTATTTACTAACTTATTAAATGAATGTCACTGACTGTTTTCTTTGTTGTGCATGCATACTTTTTTGCTGGTCGAAGAAAGTTTCAGTTTCTTCCTGGCTGTACAGTTTCCTTTCTCCTGTCCAGTACCAATTTGTTTGTGATATAACTTCGTGAATTCTCTATTCTCCTTAAATTTTATCTCATCAGGTTGATAGAATGCACTCTCAGAGTGTTCCATCATTGTCTTCAGTCGCTACAATTTTCCTGAAAAAAGCAATAGTTTTCTTAATTTCCTTTTACTTTGTGTTAGAACTTTTTAACCTGCCTGTAATTGGCCCATGGGCATTACGGGAGAATAATTTTTAAGTAAAGAATTACATTCGTTTTAGTGCTGAGTATTTTAAATTGTTATGAATTAGGCATTTCTTTTTATTTTTTATATTTTTTATTTTAGTCCCACGCAATGTTTTATGGTTTTACCGAGGTATACCATGTAAATGTAAATAATGCACTGGAATTGGCGAATCAGAGTGTGCATTATATCGGCTTTAAACACAAACAACATATTATAAATGACTCATGTAAATGATATTTTTACTACAGAGAACTGGACAGGGCAAGAACTTCTCCTTCTTTTGTGAATTTATATATTAATTCCTCTCAGTGCTGTCAAAATGTCTCAGGAACCTTCATTTCTGATAATCTATTATTTTCCACCATACCTACAGCACAGAAGCTCACCAAATCCTAACTGATAACTAACATGTGTGTATCTCTAGCCTTTGCTGTGTGCTACATGTATATTCTGTTATCCTGCCTTAACTGCAAGGGAAAATTTTGGCAGAGCTGTTTCAACAGTTTCACTTAAATTGATTTCCAGTAACAGCACTACATGTAGCAGTGTTATTGAGTGTGAACTTTATGGGGGATTTTAAATTTTTATTTTTTTATGATTACAGATGACAACAAATATACATGTGTATACATAACCTGATGTTGGTGTTGGTTACAAACTGTAGTTCATAATAGTCATCGTATTACAGGTAAGGGGGAAAAGTTCAGAGAGTTTAGAACATTTCTTCCCCCAGCACACCTTCTGTCTACAGGTGCAATAATTGAGAGGTTATATATACAGTACCGCTCAAAAGTAAGTTACCACCGTCTCGCGAGACGCGTCTCGTTTCTCGCGAGACTCGTCTCGAGAGAAACGAGACGAGTCTCGTTTCTCGCGAGTGCACTGGAAGTACCAATGCTACGCATTCGTCGGTATTCGAAACCTGTTTTGTTAATAAGACGTCTGTATCGTATCGTATCGATTAGCGTGGTAGACACGATTTTCATTCTCATCAGCAATGCGTGTGTACCATGTGTTTATTATAAATTCTCAAGCGTCCAGTATTGTTTCATATACATCGGCCAAACCTTTTTTTATTCCAGCCAGACTTGCTTAACGTTTAGTTTTTGTAAATACATTCACGATAAAAGTTGTGGAGTTTTGTCACCCGATCTACGTGTGGGAAGTTAAAGCAGCGATCGAGATCACCAAGTCAACACAGCAGCGCCGCCTATGTTTTGCCAACTATCGCTCCCAACTGATTTGTCGGGAAACTCGACGAACTTTTTATCCTAAGATTGCGAACATACGAAACGACGCTAAGTGTTCCGTCGAATAATTTAATATTCAAACTTGCGAACACACGCTTTGCACATACATGTAAGCCTCGAACTTTTTATTCAAAAGTTGCGAGCACGCCACGCTTTGATCATACTTCACTTCACTTTACATTCGAATAACTAATTTATTCGAACTTGTGAACGCTCGCTTTGCACATGAAATCCGACTTGACTAACTTTTTAATCACTGAGCCTCGACCAACTTTTTATCCATATTTGTGTTCACACGCTTTTTGCCACATCAAACCTCTAACATTTTATTCAAACTTGTGAACCCATGCGACACCACACTTTGATCATGAAACGTCAACTAACATTTTATTCAAACTTGTGAACATGCGACACCACGCTTTGATCATGAAACTTCGACTAACTTTTTATTTATACTCGTAAACATGCTAAACCACGCTTTGATCATGAAACCTCAACTAACTTTTTGTTCATACTCTTAAACATGTTAAACCACGCTTTGATCATGAAACCTCGACTAACTTTTTATTCATACTCGTAAAAATGCTAAACCACGTTTTGATCATGAAACCTCGACTAACTTTTTATTCATCAGTCTTAAAATCGGAGATTCTCACGTGTTCAAGTTCATATAAGAAAGATTGAGAGATAACAACATAGTTTCGTGGATTTGAGCGCGCTCAAGTACAGTATTGCCGTTCGAAGAGAAAGTTTCTGTTGTCATGAATGTAATTTAGAAAAGATCACGACTCTTAGACTAGCTGGCCAATGATAATAATAGTTATGTGCAAATGTGGTAATAAAAGTGTGTTTCAGTGTTCAGAAGTCGGATCACGTATCTTATGGAAGGCCTAGACCGCTGTATCGACCGATATATAAAATGTTTATTCACATACCGCTCGAGATCTTCGTTGTCGAGCAACAAAAATTCTATCTGTTAAAGAGAATGTATTGTGGCATTGGAAAAAAACGATTTATATCAAATAGAACCGGCGATGTTTTTGCCGCGACGCTTTGCAAAAGAAACTTCATTTGCGTATTAAATCGACTGCCGCTAGACAGAACTTTCCCTTGCAAAAACATTGAGTTACTGTAAACGTCGCATCACATAAACATTATTAGAAACTCCTGTCTTCAAAGATATAGTATTTTGCCGTTTGAATAAACGATTTATGCCAAATAGAACTGAAAATATATTCTTAGTGTTTGCCTTGACGTTTTGGAGAACAATAAAAGTTCATTACTGTATGTTGTCGACTTGTCGACGCGTGCCGCTACACAAAACTCGCGCTGGCACAAAAATTTAAAACTACATGTAATGTTTACGGCGCATCTCAGAAACCTTGATAAAAACTCCTGTCTTCAAAGATATCGTATTTCAGCGTTTGAATGAACGATTTATGCCAAATAGAACCGGAGATATCATTTTTTCAACAATTTCCGTGACGCTTTCATGACTCCCATTCACAATTGACTCGCTGGCGCATGCCGAATGCCGGAACGTTTTTCTCCTATGCAAAATTAAATGTTTGTTTGAGTTAGCGGTTATTGCAGAGCGAGCAAATGTAGGTAACTGAATCATTCAGAGTGAGCAAGATTCGCAAAATCAACTCTTTGCCCCCGTGATCGCACGAATTGAAACGCATGTAACTCTACTTGTAGTTACGTTCGATGTTCGATATTACCTTTGTTCGATATGAATCGAGCAAACGATCGATGCATATTTTATGTTGGACGGTCCCATCGATTTGACAACGAACTGCAGAGCGGCAATCGTTACCCGTAACCGGTTTCTTACGCGTAATATACGCCATACTAAACGCTTCAGTGATTCTCGAGAGAAACGAGAAACGTCTCGAGAGAAACGAGACTCGTCTCGCGAGAAACGAGACGAGAGGTGGTAACTTACTTTTGAGCGGTACTGTATGTACGAAGAGTAATGTAAAGTTACTGTATAAACTTAGCATTAAAATCTGACATTTGAATGCCTCCTTTGCTAAAATTAGTCATGATTTAATTGTTATCACTCCCTGTGAATTCATAGAGATTCCAGAGGCAATTATAACCTAATGTGGAAGTCCTGTCTTCAAGTGAGGGAAAATGACACAAAAGAGTTACAATGAAAGTAAAGAGAATTGTGAATGTTGATATGGTGTACATTATACATCTTGTAAAGGCATTTGGTGAGTGCCAAATTAGGCATAACATTTCATGTATTGCTTTTTCAGGACAAATTATATAACAGTGACGTTTTAAAAGGTGTGATCAGAAAAATAATGAGTACATTGTCCAGGCAGCATCAGTTTATGGACAGCATATGCAGACGGTAAGAGGAACTGTAAGCACTACCATGTAAGTTAGTTTTATGCTTATGACTTCTTGTTCTTGAATTTTGTGTCATTTCATCACAAGAATAGGTAACGAAAGATGCAATAGTTGTTGCAATATATTTTTGAAGGAAAACTTATAAGTCTGCCTATGCTGGATAACAGCCATGTGTAAACTGAATGTGAAGCAAACAATATGTTAAATATGGGGCAACCCTAAAACTCAGAAACCGGAATCCGGAATCTGGAACCAAAAACCGGAATCCAGAAACTGGAAACCGGAATCCGCAAATCAAAGAAAATAAGTTCTTCAAGTACGCGAAAATTGTTTTGCTTAGCTTTTCGACTGTAAAAAGTAAGCTGCCAAGTAAAAAGGACCTCAAACTTAACCTTTTTTGAAACAAAAATTCCCCGTCTGTTGAAATTGTGCAACCGTTATTTTTAGTGAGGGCTATGATTATGAGATTATCTCAGTAAAGTGCATCTTAATTTTACTCCAAGCACCTTGAGAGTGTCTAAAATAAGCTTGCTGGTAATTGCCATTTTGTTTAATAAGTGATCTTCAATTTACCGGAAGTATAAATTTATCCTTTATGTCTAGTACATACTGAACAAGATAGAAAATGTCATAGAGAACAGGATATCCATCAGTGGCAGCCCCCTGTACATTGACGGTCACGCCCCCCAATTTCGAAGTCCAAGGGCTAACCCGTCTGGTCTAAATATGAAATTTGATTTTTCCAACAGATACGAGACCAATTCCAGATTAACACAATTTCCACACATACTGTGACAAATCAGCATTTCATATTCTTGGCGGCCATCATATTAAAACAATTTGTAGAAATGTTGCACACTTACTTCCGTCTGCTTCTCACTTGCTGACAGATCAGACCACATGCTGTTCAAAGATGCTAAAAGACTGCCAGAAACTCACTGCAATAGCCTATAATAGCTTGTTGTTAATGTGCTGCTCACCAGTCTTCTCAGAGCAATTTGATCTAGACAAGAACCGGGCTCTCACCAGGGCCAGCTTGAACAAAAGATGGGTAACTTAGCCTATGAGCAGGCTCTCGTGTTTGGGCTGGGGGGTGTGATTGGCAAAGCCGCATGAAGGCTCTTGGTGACATGCCAATGCAGAAAAACACTAGACACCTATTTAGCCTGCTCAGACAATAGAGACAGATACTAGAGCCTGCTCGCAGGCTATGAGTAACTCTATCCACCCAAAAAATCAGTAACCCTGACTGGATAGTGATGTACCGAATGAATAGCTTTATGCAGCTTTTGAACAACGGGGCCAGATATATACATGTAGCTAAGGGTTGTTCAGAACTAGTCAATAATTTTTTAGCAATTACAGTCTGTGGCTGAAGTAAAGCCAAGAAAATAAATAACAACAAAATGATTTTTGCTCATATTTATTTATTAGACATTGCTGAAGTGAATTATTTCTATCATCATTCATAATATCTGGATTCCAGATTCTGGTTTTTGGTTCCGGATTCTGGATTCCAGATTCTGGATTCCGGATTTCGGTTTCCAAATTCAGTGTTTTAGGGTTGCCCCAGATGATGTATGTGCATATGTTAATCTTGAATAATCTGAAATTTCAGAGAGTTTAAAAATATCATATCATATCTGTGATGGTTCTGAGGTGGAGGGCTGTTACATGTACATGCAAATGTCTCATGCACGATTTTTCACTCATTATGATTCAGGTGCAAATAGTTTCTGTATCTGTTGATGTGCAACAATCTACACCAATATTTCAACCTAATAAGGGACCGTTCAGTTTTTATAAGGTAGGGGGGGGCTGGTGGGATTTGGGGGGGGGCATGCCAAAAAAAACGGCTTTCAAGGGGGGGCCATCCCAAAAAAATAAGGGAAAAAGGGGGGGTCATGTGAAATATTTTAGTAAAACTTTAAAATGGCATCATGTTTGGATATCAAAAAAATTGCTATAGAATAAACATAGAAGGCAGGATACAAATTTATTACAAATTTTCCTTCTCCTTTAAAAAAAACGTTTGGCGACAAAAAGCATTTGTAGCTACTGAAAAGAAGTATTTAACACTGTTATTTTCGAATGCAACTTTCACTGGCACTCATCTTCATCTTCGCTGTCTTCGAGTTCTTTGCGCCGCTAGTGCTGCTATGGGAGTCTCTTTCACCAATGCTGTAAGAAGCAGCAATGCTTTCCGTCAGAGTGTACTCTTCAGGGTACATGAGGGTGTAAACATAATCTCTGACTGCCTGCTCAAGGTTTGTGGTGATTCTGCTTCTTGCAGCATTGGTAAAATAATTCCCTTCCAAGAGCTGTGCGATGTATGGCCCATCTCTTCTAAATAACTACATGGCAACATCCTCAACTTTAATACACTCTTCCGGGACGGCCGTTCTAGGAGGGTACACAAGGCATTGTGGAAGATCATTTCCTAGCGGGTTTCCAACACAGATTCCATAAACTCGTTGGACGTTGTTTTCAGTCCGCTTCCTCTTTCTTTCATTTGACTTTCTGCGGTTTTCTTTTTTCCTTCTCCTTTTGTTGATGTGCTGTTTGAGTATGCTCTTGAGTATGCTGTTATAATTGCTCTTCTTATTTTCTAGTGCTTCCATGTCCTGCGTGACCGTCGTAAACTTAGCTTCTGTACATTTGATCTGTTTTACATTAAAACTGTGGGCAAATTCTTCGCAAGCCCATTGGACTGAAAGAGTGTGGAATCGTGTTCCTTTACATCTTTCAATATGACATTCAACTTTTCCACCATTGCTCTGTGCTCTTTGATGGAGAAGTTCAGTTTTCTTCCATCACTGGGCTTCAACTGGTACCCTGGCATGGAAAACTCACTCGCCCTTTCTGAACAGCCATCCGCACTTAGAAAGATTGCTTCTTTTGCTTGTAAGATGTCAAACTGCCTGGATCGTTCAGCTGTAAACCTTTTCTTAAATGACTCGTCGCTTTCGCCATTATTGCGCATTTTGGAATGAGCCTCTTTCATGATGTTCATGTAGTAATGCGCTCTTTTCCCGATTGGATTAACAATATGGCCAAGGCTTGTTTTCCAGAGACCCTGAGGCATGGTTGTATCATCAGCAGAGGAGGAACTAGTGACCTACCAGAAAAGGAAAGACGATTTTTTTTATTTATTATATTGAACTGATATTATTGAATGATCATGGTTCGTGTAACTGTTTGATGTTGTATTCGTGTAGTGAAATGTAGACCTGAGTCAAACGATATATTAAAAGACACATACTGTTGTAAAAATGTTCAAACAGTTTTAGGTGCTATCTTCACAATAGGAAAATACAGAAGTTTCTCATTATAAAAGTGAAGCCTACATGCGTTTTTAATGTCCAGATAAAAATAGGAACACTGACCAAAAATTAACACTTACCGGCTCATCTTCTTGTACTTCAACAGCTTTCTGTTTTAACGATCGTTTCTCGTGGCTTTGCAAAATTCCTTTAGAATGCCATTTGTTCCAACAGGGGTCACAAATGCCTATCACTAGAGTAGAGGTAAAAACCTTCCAAATAAAGACATCTGTAAGTTAAATGTAACAATGTGTTTCACACAACACATCCACAGATTTCCAGTTTTTTCACAACACTTCGTACTTGGTTCAGTATCACAATGCAGGAGCAAGGAAAGACTCTGTTCTAAGATTGAGAAGTTTATGAATGAGCACTATGAGGAGGGGGAGAACTACAGGGAGTTTCTAAAGTTGTCCTGTCGAGAAAAGGTGGGAGAAATTTGTTCTTTTTGTTGTAAATGGACTGGACCACCCATAGAAATACACCCTAAACCAGTTCCTGACCATTCCTGCCTACCGGAATACCACTACCTCTCCTACCAGAAGACCCCAAAAGAAGGGCGTGATCCAGATGACTGGCAGCCAAGGGTCCAAGCGAAGAAAGAGCATGGAAGTGGCAGGCTGGTTTTATCTGACCCAGAGAGCGTTGCTCTATTTGCAGGCAAGTTTATTGTCAAATCAAAGTTTCTGGTGGATTATTTTCAGCATCTTGAAGTGCTGGAATTTAAAAGGAAAAAGAGAGCAGAAGAAAAGGCAAAGTTAAGTAGGGACGCAAAAGATAAATCATATGAGGATTATCCTTGGACTGAGTTGTGCGAAGATGTAACCAAGCTTAAAAAGCTACGTGTTCCAGAACTAAACAAGTACTTGAACCACCTCGGGCTGAAGCAACATTTGAAAAGCAGCAAGAGTGAGAAAGGCAATTGTAAGACATTCATGCTTGCTGCAGAAGAGTCCTCTCAGAGCTAGCCAACCAACACTGAGAAATGCCAGGACATTGATACAAAATGACAACAGGGCAAGTGCTGACAGCAGTGAAACGGATGAAAGTGACAATGATGAGTATGACAGTGATACCATTGACTCTGGGGGAGAAGATGACTCAAGTGACGTCATTCTTGCATCCATCAATTCAGATGAGGAAGATGCCAATGAGAGGCCAAATGCCACACGCTCAGGGCAAGCCATAACTAGGAGATCCGAAATTGACTTCTC
Source organism: Orbicella faveolata (assembly GCF_042242905.1). Classification (NCBI taxonomy): domain Eukaryota; kingdom Metazoa; phylum Cnidaria; class Anthozoa; order Scleractinia; family Merulinidae; genus Orbicella; species Orbicella faveolata. Next base: position 11,044,245 of record NW_028301541.1, read on the forward strand.
TTTCTTTTGAACTGTTTTTTAAACAACAGCTCTCTGTAGTATTGGGATTGTAAATATTGTCTTCATAATGAGCACAATAACGTGAAGTAGGGGGATAAAAGAGAAATATTAAAAAAGTTGAAATCTAAATATTGTGTGTTCAATTTTTTTTTTGGGGGGGGGGGTCATCCCAAAAAATGACCGCTATAAGGGGGGGCCATGTGAAAAAATTGGTAAGCTGAGGGGAGGTCATGCGATTTTTAAATGGTGCTTCCCAAATCCCACCAGCCCCCACTCCCTCATAAAAAATGAACGGTCCCTAATGTACAGTGTATATTAATTAACCAAATTATGCTGTTTGTTTTTAGTTGGCCAGTGCTACTACATAGTAATGTGATGTTGAAGTGCACAAATTTACAAACATGCCCAGTGTCAACTTGTCAAATACATGTATATGAACTGGCCAGACAGTGTAGATTACAAAATTCTCTGAAAGGTAAGATGTTTCTTAAACATTATTTTGTAATTAATGATTTCTCAGACATTGTTTTCTTCAAGAAAAGATTCATACCCCACATGGAGGTTTTTTCTCTATTAGAGCTCTTGATTCCTGATACTTTAATTTGGAATTTCTAAAGACTGGCCGTGAATGGGTGTTGGGTGTGAATATCTTCTGGAACTGCACATTCATTCATTGAGTAGGCAAGAACATCAGTATTTATCCTGACAAACTCTGATTTTCTTCTGGAAGCTGAATTCATATACAGTTGTACAGTTATATGTACAACCAAACAGCCTGGATGACCCTGTGATTGGGACTGTGCACATTGTTGTAACCCTCAATGTTCCAGTTGCTTGTTTGAAGCAAATTGCATTTGCTCTCGAAAGCAAGTGGCGAAGTTCATAACAGTTATGTAAGTTTGCTTTGTATCTCAGGGCAGAGCCTGCCACAGTGAAAGTTGGAGTACCAACCCCTAGCATTTGATTCACTACTAACACTCAGTAAACAGCTAACAATGAAGTACACTGTATATCAAAGAAAGGAATTACATGCCTGTTCCTGTCAGTCAATATATGAACAGGTTACAGATGGGGAGCCTGTATTAAAACATCAAAGATTTTCAAAGCAACCATGGCCTGGTGAGATATTTCTGAGGTAATATAAATTTAAGGTCCTTATGATTGCTTATAGGCATTGATTTTTATTGTAAACAATATCTTACTGAGTGTATTTTTCTTGTGTGCTAATTGTTGGAGAACACAGAGGTCACTGTTATGACAGAGATATTAATTTGTGAAAAGTTCTATAAACAAATGCATCTGGGAACAAATTAATTTATCGTGGATGCAGCTTCTGAGAGATCCCTAATATTAATGGAACATACACTGTTCATACAGTACATGTAAAAGAGTTTAGTAATTCATTACTTATGATTGTAATGCTTTGTTTGGTTTCTCTGTATTTACAGACAACTTGATGGGATTATATTTCTGCACCAAGTTCATTGAATAAACTGACTAGGAGGTTCAGTTCTGCAACCCATCCTGTTTGTAGTAATATCATAATAACATTGTGACAGATACACTGCATTACATTATTAAGAAACACATATTAACTAATTATTTTTAAGTGCCTGTTAATTTAATCAGTTTTTCTTAGAGATAATTTACTCATGGTTTATTTAAATAATTGGCTTTTTGGCTTTAAAATGATATTTATTGAGCTTTTAAATCAATTTTGTGATAATCTGCATTGGACATGGCATAAATTGATATTTTGCCAACACGAAATGGAGAACTGGGTCTTAAGCAAAGTTGCAGGATTAGCATTTTTGTAGAAAGAAAGGGTTGAGAAATTTGTGACATTCTACAGACAGCCTTGCCATTCGCAATGTCCGATAAGGTTAATTTGTTCCATTCTGTTGTAGAAATAGTGTTCTCTGATTTATAAATTATTTCAATCTGTTGTTTAAACGATTGCCTTATAACCCCATGTCTGGCTTTGGTGCATGTAGGATATTGATGTATTTTTTATCCATTTTGCTGTAAATTATCTTAATTGATGTGTCAATCAAAACATATCTTGGATATGCTGGGCTCTTCTGACAAATGTACCTATGCCTCATAACCTTTGAGTGCATTTGGTTGTGTAGTGCAGACAAAATACATGTACATAATATAACTTCCTCTTAGCTCACTGATAATTCTTGGTATAATTTAATCATAGCAAAATTAATCAATGGAACCCAATCGCAGCTCTTGTAGTCCGCAATGCCAGTCGAGAAAAAGAACAAATCACATTGAAATTGAATAATAAAATTATTATTAGAAGCCTATGCAAGTATTCATGATCAGCAAAAAAAAAAAATCGTAATTACCATTCATGCGAGGGTGATTTTGCTTATTGCAAACCCTTCCAGCAGGAGGAGACTCCATACAATAGTGAAGATGGCTAAATGTATCTTTGGGGACAAGTTAGAAAACAAAACTTTCCAACTTTTCACATATGTATACTGTTTTGGTATTTTTGTGAGATTTCATTTGGTAGAGATTCAGGGACTGAGTATATTGTAACCACTGCATTTCAATCAGTCCCAATAAACAAAAAAAATGTGTAAACTTCTTTTGTGTGGGAGTCCCCATGTTAACTAAGGAAGAATATAATGATTAATGACAATGCCTTGTCTTTCTGAATAAGGTAGGAAAGAACAAGAAATGCCACCAAAAAGCACAGAAGACAGTTCTGTTATGTGATCAAGATTTTTGGTAGCTTCCCAGAAATTCTTGAAATCGTGGCTCTATATTTCATAATCACACCATCTTACACCTCGATCTGCTGAAGTAATACTAGTTCCGGCTGAAACTATTAAATCATTCGCAATTTACCTCATACACGTTGGATTATTTTCATTAGTAACAACATTCCGAAAAATAACTGAGGAGCTCCGCTTTTAGGCTGGCCTAAATCTATATATTATTACTTACTTATTTAAAATAGTGCATCATGCTTGATGTCAACTAATATTACTTGCTTTTTCTTATCTTGGTTAAATTTCAACACACAGTGCTATTTAAAATCAAAGGAAAACATGTTAAATATGCTATTAATCCAGGAGCCATAATCGGGGACGGAGACCGTAAGTCTTGGGATCCACGCACATGTCGGGGACTCTCGCGTGGATGTTGTCACGTTGCCTGATCAAATGATGAGAGTTGCGAGATTCTCTTGCAGATTTTTCACTATGGCAGGGAATAACGCAGGGAATAAGAACCAGGGTTCTTATATGTAGTTTTACGCTCTGAGCTAATGGAAAAGGTGAGTTTTCAGGGTCGAAAACAAGACTTCAATTTCGCGCTGTGGATGAATATCTGCTCGCGCTACTTGTACAAGTAAGATTTTGCGTTTGTTATGTAAAGAGATGTTATGTAAGAAAACTGTACCCTGGTATCAAGATAATTTGTCAATTCTCCAAACAATGCTTAGTCATAACCAAACTCTGATAATTTCTTATTGTTTCTGTTTGTTTGGCGAGTTTGCAAAAGTTTTTGAAAGGAAATTCTGACGCGTACATTAAGTAGCTCATTTGCATAGTGCAGCGCGCGTGCACTTTCAAGTCTGAGTCGATGCTTTTGTTTTTCAACAAATCTTGACAAAGATTTCTTTCGTTGTCTTTTCTGCTGAGATGCTGCAACAATTTTCACCAACGCCAAAAGGCTACTAGCATCATGTGTGTTTCTTTAACATGCTGAAATTTTACACTGCGAAAATAAAATAAACAAGGAGATTTGATAACTCAACCAACGAAATCGAAATCGTTATTCGACTTTATTAAAGAAAGCGTCATCGTAACTTTGCTGATTATTTCCGCTGTATTCACATTTTTCAGCTAAGCTTTTAATATGTTCTCAAACATTTACCAACCTTAAACATATTTAAAAACTAGACTGATATTATATGAGTTCGATCTACGTTTTCACACGAAAGTGCGGGAGTCCAATTTGTCATGTTTTACTGAAGACCTCTTCATATGAGCCCGGTAACCGGGCTAGCTCGGTTACCGGGACGAATTTTGTTGTCTGTTCACATGGGAAATTTCAGCCCGTTCTACCGGGATAACATCCAAGAAACACAACCAAAATGGTGGAACATAAACTTGTATCGTTCGCGTCTGTCGCAGCTTTGTGGACTCTTGTAACTTTACTACTAAAGCTAATTCGCCTACTCCTAAAGTGGAAATACATTCAAGGCAAAAAATGTGCCATTTTTGCCGCTATGTTGCGAAAGCGAAGCCATTTCGTCTTAAAAGTTTCGTCCCGGTTACCCGGGCTGGAGTGTTCATATGGGAAAATTTTCATCCCGGTTACCGAGATCTCGGTCGCAAAACCCGAGATCTCGATAACCGGGCCACCCTGGCTTCTCATATGAACACATCGAAATTTTTACGAAGGAAAGAGTGGCGAGGCGAGATCTCGGAAACCGAGCCAGCCCGGTAGACCGGGCTCATATGAAGAGGCCCTGACTGTACAAAACACGCATCGGCGGGCGCTCTTATTCATCGACAACCGACAATTTATTGGATTTCTACACGAACAAAACTGAGCAGCATCTACAGACATAAACTTTATGGTCACTTATTGGGCCTTGATAAACAAGCGTTGCTTACAATTCAGGCGAAACTCAAACTTGCAATTAATCTTTTTTTTTTTACTTTGTGGTCGAGATAGACTCTCAGGCGGGCGAAATTCTCGCAAGCGTGTGGTAAGAGGAGGGAAACTTTGAAGTCCTGAAACGCTGCTATATCCAAATATATCCAACTAGTTTTTTGCTGTGTTATGGAAAAGCTGTTATTCATCAACATATGTGAAACTTAGACTGGAGTATTGTGGAGCTCTTGTAAAAGAAGTGAGCGGAACACAACTTGGTCAGTGATATAAAGCGGGACATAAGTAGTGGTATGGGCTAGTCCAGTACAGATTTGACAGGTATTGTGATGCAAATGAAAAGGTATTGTTATGGAAAGGAGTTCTATTGTTTTCTCGAGTTTGACGTATCCATGGTAACCAGAAGCCCCACCCCCTTTGGCGTCATTAATCTCGTTTCCGTGTTGACCGAGTAAAAAGCCTGGTTTTTAGCATAAACAAAGGAATCACGCAATTTTAAAGTTACCCATTAACTTTAATATCAAATGTTTCCCTAAAATTACAGGACAGAGGCGCGTGCAACTCCCTAGTGGATTGCGCTCCTTATGAATGAAACTATTTACAAAAGTGTTTACAAATGGCACAACAGTTCAATCATGTCCACATCCTCGTTTGTTATTCTTTCATAGCCATAGGGATATGTTTTGAAGGTGTAGGGATCTATCACCCGTTTTTCGTACACAAGCTGGTACTTTTTCGTCTGAGAGACTGTGGTCAGTGAGTACTCTTTGGAGTTTCGAACGATGTGATAAGGCTTGTAAATATCAGTTTGTCGCGTTTTCTCGAGATGGCGTTGAATTTCGTCTGAAACATTTTGCCGCAACACTTGATAATTTAACTGCTTGCTACCTTCACTGTTTAAAGAGATTCCCCTCACTTTGCATTCTTCTTTTTCTTTCTTCGTGAGGTAGTCATAATTTTTCGGACCCGCGGACGCAAATTCAGTGATGAAGTCGTGTTCTCCCAACTCGTCCTTGAAATTACCGAGAAAGTCGTCACGGGGAGGATTGTTTTCATGGGGTAAACTGGAAAAAATAACGCTGTCGGTGTCTGTGTACTGTACTCGTTCTTGTAGCAGGTCCAGAGCTGCATACAAACGAAGTCGAGCCCAACATGTCGTGAAACAAGCGATGAAAATGTTGAGGTTTGGTGAGACAGGTTCGTCATTCGATTTCAGTTTATAGTGAACTTCAACGATGTCTTCAGACAATACACTCACGTAGCAAATGTCATTTGCATCACTTTCATGGAATGCACTGAACCTCATAGGATCCCCGAACTCTTTGATTTGAGTTTTGTTGGTGCGCTGGCCAAACTTCCCCCACATGGAATTTAACATTTTTGCAAGGCTACGTTTGTGTGTTTCGGATCTGTTGGGATAGCATTTACGACAGCCATGCCAAAAGCAACCTTGAAATTCGTAGACGGTGTTCGTAGTTGCATCGTAGCCGTCCACGGTGTAGCGACTGTTGGGGATACGGTATTCCCCATCATTTCCAACATGTTGAATTCTCCCACTGATCTGACTTTGTTGCCACAGTAGATATTCCATGGCAACTTTCGACTGATTTGTTTTTAGTCGCCAACCGTGGAGAGGCTCGGAAGCAATTGTGTTGGCTTCCACTCGGTTTTGTCGCACGTCTCGATTGCACGCCGAAGCTATAGTAATATGACTGAAGGGGTCAAACTTTGTCTCTTTTTCAAAAAGCCGTTTGAAAGTAAGGCATCCCTCCCTCAGTACTTTCACGTCCGACTCGCAATATTCCAGCAATTCTTTCTGGAAATCGAACACTACATTCTCAGCTCTTTCTTTATCATGCCATTTCTCGAAGTCTTTACGGCCGTTGACAGACATTGATTCAGGCATGTAAAATTCTTTCTCGGGAATTGGTCCCACGTAATCTTGATTTTCAGGCGTGTTAAACAGGTGAGGAAAATAGCCCTTCTTTAACTCTGTCAATCCCAATGTCTTTGGAAATGCAGAAAGCGGCATTTGAAAAAATGACAGAGAGTCAATAAAATTAATATTGTCACAGGTTAATTGGAGAAGTTTAGCTCCATTTCTGATTTGATTGAGGACCCTGTGTTGGCGATGATATTCCTCCACGACGAAATAGGAGTCGTAGCCAGAAAAGTTATGGGCCAAAACAGTTACATTGCGCGTGTCTTCTTCAGTTAACGTATCCAGCCATTCCAGGAAATCGCGAATGCAATCTTCACCTTTGAAGTGGAGTGGACAATTATCATCCTCAGTTTCCGCTATTAAAAGATTAGGGATGTGTTTGCCAGTGTCTTGCATCGCCTCAATATCGAAGAAAACGAGAATGGGAGGCTTTTCATCATCATCATCATCATCATCATCATCATCATCATCATCATCATCATTACCACTATCCTCTGCTTCGGCTTCGGTTAGTCGCTTGCGTTTTTTCTTTTTCTTTCTCTTCTTCTTTTTTTCTTTTTTCTCTTCGGTTAGCTCTTCCGGTGTTTTAGGTATCTGAATAAAGCATCGGTGGCTTGCGGCCTCTATGTACTCGTGGCAAGAGGGACGGTCTATGTAACCACATTCATGTTCTTGTTGCTTCTTGAGACCCACCAACAACTTTTTACAGCTACTGCATTTGCGGCGTTGACTGCAAACACTGATGTTTTTGGAGTCAGCGATTTTTTCCCCTGTAGGATTTCGTCAGATGATTTTGAAAACAAACATCACCATAAAACATCCGCTTACAGGATCCGTAGGGTGTAGCTGGTGGTTGATTACGACACCTGGCCTCTGTAAAGTCCTCACATCCCGTTTGTAAGCAGGAAGAACAATGATCAGGGTTGTCTTCACAGGCGTGTTGACCTTCGTTATTGTAGGGTTTGAGACACCTAGCGCAGAAATAACTGTTACCAAAGAACCCAGGTAATGTAGTGATCACAGTGTAGTGTTCATTATCATACAACGGTACCAATTGTGTTTCCTGGGGCTATCCAAAAGAAGTCACGCTATAACCTCGGGTAGCGTCCACAAGTAAGAGCTGATAATTGTTCAAGGACGGCGTCAATGTAAATCTAGTGAGTTCCTCGCAACCGCATTTTCCCATTTCTACATTAGCTTCTATATGCAGCTTGACTGCTTCATCTCTCTGGATAGAGACACCTCTTCTGAAGCTGTTCCATTGAGGGTGATTATCCACTCTAGCTTTAGCTGTCACAATGGCGCGGGCGCAGCATAGTTCATCTTTGTTATCGATACTGATGACAGAACCTTTCAAACGTTTGAAAGTTTCTGGATTAGAATGTCCAGGTTTCAATTTTCGTTTCTGACCGCTACCGCGAGGAGATGTACGAACGTGTGTAAAAGATAATTGAAACGAACCATTCATTTCAAAGTTCTCGTTTGAGTTTAACACCTGTGACATTTGCTGCAGCAGACTGTCGACACGATCGCTACCATTTAACCATTCCCCCGCCGGTAACCCTCGATAAACATAGCTGTTGACTAAGCGATTGCTGGCTAAATTGAAGTAGACACGATCAGCGGCTGGTATCCTGTCTCGGAGAATCAAATTTTGGATTGTTCTATGTAATCCATCAGCAATTGCTGCTGCCAAGTTTTGTTGAGGTATAAATTGTCCCACCTGACTAATGTTGGAGGTGTAGTGACGCTCTCTAACGCCCATTTTTTTGCTGTGACTATCTACGTACGGGTTGAGTACAAATTCGAAGCGTCCAGGTTCTGTGGTAGCAAGACTTCCCCCCATTTGTTCTTGATTAGTGAGTTGACGTTCTGTAGCCTCGGCGACATTTGACAAAATCGTATCATCGATAGAGTCGTCAAGAATCTAAGAGAAAATATCAAATAAAATAAATAACCCGGTTCATCACACATTAAGTACACAAAATGTATTTTTGTTACAACATATTTAATTTACCTGTTGGAAATAACTGTTTTCTGGTCCATTCTCAATAACAATAATGGCCTCCAACAATTCCTCATCGCTTATATCCTCAAGGTGGCCTGACATGGGGCGAAAATCTTATCCAGAGAAACAAAAGTTTAGTCAACAGTCCACCATCTGCAAATGATTTCTATCTAGCGAGTCCCAACTTTATTGGTGTCGTTAACTAATCATATTACAGGAAATGGCAGCACATTTCCAACATCCAATCATATTGCACAAAAATGGCGTCATATTTTCAACCACCAATCAAGTAACATATGACGTTATTGATCTATCATAATTACACTCACACACGCAGACCACCCGAAAAGTTTACTTAGTTTGTTAATTTAATTTTCCTGTAAATAACAATTACACAACTCGCATGAAAACAAATGCGTTCATTAGTCTTTTAGCGTCCGTTCAATTCGCCTTAAAAGATAATAGCCTATTCAGTTAAGCTAACAGAGTCTAATCATTCAACGTTTAAGATAATAGTCCATTGTCACATTCTTGCGTTAAGTTTTCAACTCGTATGCAAATTTCGTTATCCCCGCGACCAATGGGACAAATTATTTGCATCGCGCGCTAACTAGGAGTAACGGTTCCATTGTAACTTTAAGGTTTATAAAATACGATCGATGGAACGCTATAGCTTTGCTTATCCTAAATCCGTCCAGTGTTAGTTGTGTTATACTGGTAGAACGTTTCCAAGTCCGTCAGCGAGCTATTCAAAATCAAAAGAACTTCTTTTCAAAACCCGTAACCGCCTTCAAATTCCAGGCCCGATATAAAGGATTACAGCGAGCTATTCAAAATCAAAAGAACTTCTTTTCAAAACCCGTAACCGCCTTCAAATTCCAGACCGGATAGAAAGGATTACAGCGAGCTATTCAAAATCAAAAGAACTTCTCTTCAAAACCCCTAACCGCCTTCAAATTCCAGGCCTGATATAAAGGATTACAGCGAGCTATTCAAAATCAAAAGAACTTCTTTTCAAAACCTGTAACCGCCTTGAAATTCCAGGTCCGATATAAAGGATTACAGCGAGCTATTCAAAATCAAAAGAACTTCTTTTCAAAACCTGTAACCGCCTTGAAATTCCAGGCCCGATATAAAGGATTACAGCGAGCTATTCAAAATCAAAAGAACTTCTTTTCAAAACCCGTAACCGCCTTCAAATTCCAGACCTGATATAAAGGATTACAGCGAGCTATCATAGCCAGAAATTCCGAACCAAAGTGGGTGGTGCTTATTTCTGTTATGCTCCAGTATACATGTCAGCCAGACAGAGCTGAAAAACGACTGCGCATGCGTAGGGTTTTGGCGGGTGAGTCGACGAGTGGTGGCATTTTCGATCGTTCGATCAATGCAAAGTTTTGGCGCCATTCGATGTTAATTTTTTGGACTAATATCATCCGAGAAAAATGGAGAAGATGGAACTTTCAATGTCACTTCAGTCAAGCAGATGTTCCTGATATCCTGAACATATTCCTGGCTATATTGACGGTCTAAACACAGCAAATTCTAGCAGATATCGGTCGCAGCGCCATGGTAGTTAAGTTTATTTTGGATACCACTTACAGGTTAAAAAAGTGTAAATTTCAACTCCCTTGTTGTCAATACATCTATTCAAAGGTGTTTGCTCTTTACAAATAATTATATATAGATGTAACCACGTAAGCTCGCATTTGAGCGCATCAGCTTACATTTGTACTTGAGCACTCGTTGCATGCTTTTGGACCTCACGGGAACAAACTGTAAAGGAAATGATTCCCTTCTTCATGTTGAAATATTTATGTATATAGCCTGCCACTCAACATTCCTGGAGATATGACAGAAAAATTAATGGCACGCTGAGTCTTCTTACTTGTGAAATTGAACAGAGAATTTGGAAAGGTAAAAAAATATCTGCTCTCATGGGCTGACCTTGACTTTGCGGATTTAAGCTTATATTTCGCTAATAACGAGTCTATAAAGGCTTACTTTCTGGATACAGTAGTCGGAGTTCAAATTCAGTTTGGTGCACATTTCTACAGATGCCTTTCCTTATTCATCTCCCCGTCAATTTAGTAAGTAACTACAAAAATTAGTCAACGGAGCCTGAAATATGCGCGGAAATGCTCAAAACTTTGAGTGAAAAACTGTGCGCAAAATTTCCCTCAACTAAACGGTAAGAATTGCCTGTCTCGACGATGCTTTCTCGAGAATTCTTGAACTGAAAGCAAGCCCAGTAGAAGGTCAATCACTGCAGCAAAAATATAAGAAAGGGAGAAAAAGGAAAGGAGAAAAAAAATGAATAAAATAAAAACGAAAAGTTTACAGATGTAAACCACACTTTCTCTTTGATTTCTGTGTATGCCCTGGCCAAAATGTCGTAAAACCCTATGCTTGTGGAAAGAAAGGCATGCTGTCCTGTTGCAACTGCTATTTGAGGAGATTGCAGCTAATTTGGCTCATATCCAGCCTGAAGATGTCCAAAATGTCCAAAAAATGCTTTTTAGACAAAAAGCTCCGGGAGTCAATGGGTTAAAAAGTAGTTTAAATAGCGGAATTTAGGAAGCTAGCAAAATATATGCTGAAAATGCTAAAAAGCTGGGAAAAGTTTAGTGAGGTGTTAGTGAAACTTTACATTAGTGGCTGTACCAAGAGTGAACTGAAAATTGTTGACTTGCTTGAACCAAGAAAGTAATTCGAAGGAGTACTGCCATTCTGCAAAAGCTGTATTGGGCTCCACTGTTCCCATGTAAGTGGCTGTCTAAGAGGAAAACATCTTGTGTGGTTGGAATGAAGACGACAGTATTGGAATTTAAAATAAAAATAGATGTTTTACTGTGTGTTAAAGCAGTTCTCCAGTGAAAAGGTAAATCAGCTGCAGGACTTGCTTCAGGGATAATGCTAACAGGCATTTCAGGTCCTACAGTGGTGCCACCAACTACATTGTTTAATACCGTAGATGATTGTAGAGCTTGTAAACACCAAATGTTTGAGGAATGTTCTGTGTCCCTGAGTCATAGATGCTGTTACCCACTAAAATCCCTTGCACAATTAGCTGGTACACCCATGTCTGGCTCAGTGGACTGTTGAGCAGAGAAATTTGAACATTTTCTGAAAAGAACCTTTTGCTAAACAAAAGTGCAATAAAAGTACAGGCATTGCTTCCTTTTTTCTTAGAATTGTAGACTGTGAAACACTGCTTGGGAATGACCAGAAAGTGACATTGCCATGATGGTTCGGAGGGATGATAATGAGTGTTAGAACTCGAGAAGAGCTGTAAGAGGGAGACGAGGTATTTGTAGCTGAAGGTTGACTTCTGGATGAATGATTGGCCCGGGATGGAAGAGGGATAGTTGCATAAGTATCCAGGATGCTTTTAACCTTTTGAGACCATTCTGGTGAGGTGTAGAAAAGTTCAGCGTCGGATATGTTCAAGCCTGTAAGTGGTGCATTATTGCTTTCATCTTTATGGAGTTCATCATCATCATCATTTTCCCTTTCATTAGCATTTTTAGACGACAAAAGCCCATTGTTGAAGGTGTTTGCTAACTTTTGAACTTTTTTCTTCAGTGGTTCAGCACAGATTGGACAGCAATGATTTGAAAGCAAGCAAGCTTGGTGAAAGCAGTTGAAGCAGGCCAGTCTAACAATGGTATCTGTTTCTCTTGTGCAAGTTGGAAAATCACAATAAATATCTGGGTGAGGTTGTTGGCCTGGCTCTACATCATCGAGATTATAACTTAGTGGAAAACACTTGGTGTCTACTGTGGTTTCAAACGTTGGGAGATGGTACAGTGGCTTCCCTTTTGGTCTTCCATTATTTGCAACTGGATGTTCAACCTGAGTCAAATAAATGAAATGTTGAAAAATTAAATTATGTGCATGTCAGTGGTACATGTACATTTATTATGAGGAAAACATGATGTTAGTAATTTTGTTTGTTTGTTTTTACTTTCCATTTTTAAGTCAGAGATGTTATCAGTATTCATTTATTATGTTTGTTTATTTTAATATTCAGTCTATTGTTTGGTACATTTTATATCTATGTCTGCATATCCTTATCCTACATATCTAAGAATCATGTAAAGAAGCCTAAACCACGCATTTTACTTAAACTGTCTTAACACACCTCAGGAATTTGACAATACTTTAGAAATGTGGAAAATGCTTGCTTGCAGCTTGTGTTTTTCAATTTTTCTTGCATCATCAAATTCTTGTATTGTTTTATGATGGTATAATAAATGGTTTAGACTTCTGTATTTATTAATTTTATAACTTTTTTTTATTTTCAGGATTGCTACCTGGTATGATTTGTGGCAGTTCTGTGAAATGCTCTTAAACAGATCAAGAAGAAATTCTGCACTTTTCCCTGCAATAAGCCACAAGTTGGATTCACTCTGCTGACCATGGTGGTACTGTGGAACAAAGGACTGGACAAAGGAACTTATTTGTACCGGTTTTACATTTGCATGTCACAAGAAACTCGGAAGTTATTATACGTGCCACTCATTTTAAAGGGAGTTCTTATTGTAACCTCCCAGTAACCACACCTTTTGTGGAGGGCTGTAATCGAAATTAAATTAAATTAATTAGCCAAAATGGCTTTTTTCTCAATGATATTTTTTGGTAGTGTGCATGAAGCCATTAGAATTGCTTATTTATTTGCAGACTGACCTCATTTACTCTCTGCAACTGTTGTGATATGTAGTTGGCATGATCTTTAGCAAGGTCTGCTTTTAACTGCTGCACGTTCCTAGGCATGGTGCTGTATCCTAAAATCTGACCAGCAGATAGGCCTTGCAAGGACATGCCACAACTAGCTGTGTATAAGCCACTGTCCTTTTGCAATGCAGATGTTTTTTGTGACCAGTCATGTAGGTAAAAGAAATTTGCTTCTATTGTTACAACCCCTATGAACAATGAATGAAAAACAATTTTCTTACAGGTAGCTCATTTCATTTAAAGTTTGTTACCTAAAATAGGCCATTATGTGGAGTAGGGACGCCACTCTCTGCTCTTGCATCTCTCTCCTTCTGTTGGACAAGCTTTTTCTTCCACTTAAACAGTTAAGGATGTCCTCAAAGAGTCCAGGGCTATTTTTGTCTGTAAACTGTTTCATTGCCTCTAGATTGTAAATTTTCTGGTCTGGGATGATTATTTGATGTCTGTACAGGGCCTTTTGAAATGCTTCCAACTTCTTTTCAATTGTTGACTCTGTAATAGAAAAATCAACCATGAAAAAAATTAAAATATTTTTGTGAGAAGTACAGAGTTTTTGTTTTAATGCTAAATTTTAATTCAAGCAGCTTCAAAACAGTAAAAACACCTTTTATCTCTGCGAGCTGTCGTGTTGCCACATGAAGCTGTGTTTGCAAGGTGCAGCACTTTTGTGTCTCCTTTCTGAGCAACAAATCCATTTCCTCCGGTGACTTCTAGGAGGAATGCAACAAGCGGTTTGTTATTTCGAACTGATTTTACATAGCTGGCATCAAATATGATACAAAATTATGAGAAGTACCTGTTTTGGCATGGGTGAGGTGTGATGGAATGTCACATCAGTACTCTTTCTCTGAAATCATCAAAAGGAACTTATTTGTACCGGTTTTACATTTGCATGTCACAAGAAACTCGGAAATATGTGCCACTCATTTTAAAGGGCGTTCTTATTGTAACCTCCTAGTAACCATACCTTTCGAGGAGGGCTGTAATCTTGTTCATCTTTAAACAATTGGTCTGCATTTTTCCTACAACTGGAACACCATCGCACACCAGGACGTACGGTAACCACTCGTAGTACGTCCGATGCGGTCAAACATTTCATAAAACCTCGCTGGTATGTTGGCTGAAATATCAGTTGAGTGCACAGGAAGTGGACATGCACAAAAACCATGTGCTTCGCGGTTTATTCTGGTCCAGTGTCGAGTACATGCCCAGCTGTTCGTAGTGCCACCGACATACCTTGCTATTGCACCATTGAACCTCCGCATTTTCCCTTTGCATTCCTCGCCTTTTCTGGTTTTTCTATGGTACCAACAGGTCCGCTCACCGGAAGTTTCCGTGAACATCAAACTCATTAACATAATCTGCAACACGAGCCGCATTTTCGCGGCACGAACTCCGACTTCGCGGCAAAATTTCGATGAGTGTTCAAGGATGGAAGTGTGGTGTTCAGGAGATATGTTTTAGAACTAATATCGACGGGTCTTAAAGGAAAGTTTCAAGCTTAACCTTATTACTTACTCCTTAGCCCAAGCGAAAACTCTCAGCGCTCTTAAATTTTTCAAAAATGCCGCCATTCTACGTATACGTTGCTATGGTTTTATGTTGTCTTTCCCAGCCTGTCAATAAAGCTAGCGTGTGATTGGCCCGTCTGTTAAAGCCGAAGCTGTAGTCAAACCAAAATGGCGTCGCGCGATAGACCGTCTAGAGGCTACTTCTCGGTCTTATATTCGATTTCATCCGCGGACACCGACTTTGGCCAGCCAAAAATAATCAAGTACAGAAGATCGGCGTATTGGGAAGTTGAAAGGCTCGTCGAAAGACGGGAAAGAAATGGAACGGTAAGTGTTTGGTTGTAGTGCCCGTTTTCGCACGTGCTCGCTTGGTTGATATTAACTGAATTGAGTGTTTACCCGAAATCAGCACAAGCCTTTCTTGCCTTTCATTTAATTAGGTAGAATATTTGGTGCAATGGAAAGGCTACTCGCCCTAGGAAGCCTCGTGGGAGCCAGAGGAGGGTATCTTACCTCGATGTGTGGAACTCTTCAACAGGCCAAGCCCGGACGTGGCAATTGTTCAAGAAAATGTTTGTTTTTTTAGGGTGGCCGTCGAACGGCACTTGAAGTCGCGGTCACGTTTGTCTGTAAGGTTGTTTTTTGGGGGGATGTTTTTCGTTTCTTGTTTACTGGTAAGGGAGTGACGAGGGAGGGATGGACATTTTTTGAGAAAGAAGATTTCAATGCTGTTTATTTTCCTCTTGGGTGGGATTCCTGGGTGGACTCTCATGGTCAAGGAACAAAGGTTTTTTACCCTATGAGGGTTAAAATGTTCATTTCTTGGTCCCCAAAGAAGTATGAAATGGGTATGGGTGAGATTCCTGCTTTGTCACCAAGAACATATCAGGAGAATATTTCTTTTAATTTTACTAAAGTAGCTCTAAATGATTGAATCTTGAAGGGCTACTTTAGCAAAATTAAGAATGGTAATTGAACTGAGCGGAGTGCAATTTGGTCTGTAATCATACACGTGATTTAAAATGTAAAAAAAATATTCTCCTGATAGGCTCTTTTCATATTAAATAAAAAATTATATGACTTTTGCATGCAGGGCTATTTAAGTCTAAGTAAATGGAAAATATTTTGAGATAGATATGCCAAGTTTAAGTGGTCAGTAAGTACATTCACCTTCAAATGTGCATTCTTTAATTTTTTTACATTTGCATTCAATGTGAAAATGTACACTTACTGAGGTAGGTGAAAGGCATGCATACAAAGATAAATGTTCACGTACAAAGCAATGTACCTTTAACAGATTTGAATGTACACTTACAAAGATGTATGTACACTTAAAAAGTTTATGTGCCTTTTTAATACAGAGTTGAATGAACACTTGTAACAAAGTTGTACATACTAATATTAAAGTATGTTATTTATTTCTCTTTTGTTGAGGTTTTCGTTGTTTTTCTTTAGAGTTTTCTGCTTTTTTAGATACATTTTTTTCAGTTGGGGAGACCGCTGATGGAGTCATATTCTTTAAGTAGCTGATTCCCCTCTTTGTTCCCCTTTTTGTTTTGATAAGTTCATCCCAGTATTCCTGGGCCCTTTTTGTGTATTTGCGATGCTGTCGCTCTCTGTGCTTCAGAGCTTCCAATCTATACTCAGTACATAGCACCTCAGCTGGATCATCATTGTGGTTGCTCTTCCTCTGTATTAGAAATACATAAAGTTTCAAGTTGTAATGGATTGTTTTGTACCTCTGCTCGAAATAGTTCTGTAGAGAATGGCTCCCATGAAGAAATGTATTTGAAGTACAGATCTGCAAAGTCCTAAAGACAGAACATCGAGACAAGAAAATATTCAGATAAGTAAAAACAGCTAATTGCCCAACTTGTCTCTAAATTGGGATGTAATAATTGATAGGGATGAACTCATTACTTGGACTGTGATGTTATCTCAATTGATTACTTTATGAACAGATAAATTGTGTAGAGTTTAATCTGTACCTACCTTCCATAATTGAATGACCATTTAGCATGTGGTCTTCTTATTTGCTTGTAAAAATACATCTTTGAATGACTCCTCCAAAGTCTGGCTGCTCTCGCTGCCATTTACAACAGCAACAGTGTGATTTCCTGAAAAAGAAGGTTATAAATTAAAGATATTTATTAAATTGACACCTATTCAAAACAATAATTAATAACCAGTTGCATATGTTTGTGTACTTAACTAACCTTTTGATGACAAAATATCATCCACCTTCTGAAGGATGGTGAAACTCAGAAGTATGAAATTAGTCATTCTGCTCATACGTGCTCCATCACCACTTAATTTAACTTTTACTGTTTCTCCATCCTTTAATGTTCCTTTGCTTATCTGTAATTAAATTGAACATCTTTCAGTTCCAAGAACTATTTTTATTTGCCTGTCTGATTGATTGAAAGCTCACAATGCAGTTGTTATGTTAATACATATTTCACATTACATGAAATTATTAGACCTTACAAGTGCATCAACAAGGATGACATGATACACAACTTACATTTCAAAAAACATTTTAATTTATTTTGCACACTATAGCTACTGAATGAATAGTATAATCTCCAGCCATTAAGTACTTTATTTTTGTGATCAGTTTTGCTGTTACACTTTAATTTTGTTTTTCTGTTATTTACAAATAAATGTTGGGTCCCTCACTAGACTCTTACTCAATTCCATAGGGAACCAATGTTATTCGTTGTTATCAATTAAGGCAGGAAATGAGCACGAGTTTTCTCATCCTCTTCTTGGATTACTGCTCTAGGGTAAAGTAAATGTTTCAACCATAAGATTTTCTATTAATGGGTTTATTTATGTGTGTTAATAGCTGGATGGCATTAACACTTGATGAAGCTAGTCCAGTAATGAGTATTTACCATGTCTCTCACTTTGTCAGTGAGCAACTCTTTGAGGGAATACTGAGGTCCAGGTGCCAAATCAGGCGTGGTAGAAATTTTAACTTACTTATTTAGATCAGATCGACATTGTTTTATTAAATAGGATTTAACAGGAAAATCATCAACAGCCATTGACAGCTCATGAACAAATTCATCCCCAACTCCAAATTTATCCATTAAAAAGAGTATGCTCTCCACTGTGTTTTTGTCATCGGGTGAAGTTTTTCATATTTTGATTTTCGGGATACCACACTACCGTGTTCTTGCTGCGGATTGCTGTAGTTGAGAAGTCTATAGAAAAGCTATCAGTGCTGTTAGGGTCTTTAAGTTTCAAAAGCTGTAAATCCAGGCCAAATATTTCAACAAAATTAAGTGCCTTCTGTGCTCGAGTCTTTAGTTCTTTTAATTTTTTGTTTTTTGCTTGTTTGGTTTTGAGGTCTGGAATTCCAGCTCTTCTGTGACTCCCCAAGCTTTCATTCTGTAACCTGTCAATGTAGTTAGTCAGTTGTTGATTTTCATTGTTCAGTTCTCTTGTTCTTTCCTTTTCTTTAGCATAATCTTTTTCAATCTCTGAAAGCATTTCTTCAACTAGTTTCTCCTTTTCTTCCTGAAGATTTTCATATTTTGGTCTCCAGTTACAGCTTTCTTCTTCTACTCTTTCAAGTTTTGACTGAATGGAACGCAGATCTGCTTCCCACTTCTCTACCCAGATCACTTCACTTCTCAAAATAGCCAGCCTACACAATGTTTCCTCATGCTCTTTTCTGCTTTTACAATTTCCTTTTCTGTTCAGGGTCTTATTTGTGATTAAAGCAACAGAACTGCGATTTGAAAGTCGGCGCTCAATTCGATCACTGTCTCGAGTGATCTTAAATGCTTGTCCAGGAATGATTCCATTTAACATGTCAATGTATGCAATACCTGGCGTTTCTTTTTTCAATTTGTGCCACTGTATCAGTGAGGCATTCCTAATTGACAGCCAGAGCACAACTTCATTACCACCTTCACGTTGTTTTGTCACATATTTTAACTGTGCTTCTGGTGGATTGCAGATAGATACGAGGGGATCACGGACCGGGTAGCAATCAGAAATTTTTTCCTTCTTGTTTTGATTTTTTCTTCTTTTTTTTTTTTGCGCGAAAACAAAAAAAAAATTCTGAAATTCCCTCCAAAAAAAGCCTGTGCCACCGAGTCTGTAGCCTCGTAATCACCCGCTGTAGTTACCAGCCTTTTATCTGTCGTTGAGCTGTTGGTATCAAATGGCAATCGTTTTTGCACAGCATTTAATGCGAAGAAGAGAGGCAATCAAAACTGTTTTTTTGCGCGCGATCAAAGCAAGATTAGTGTTCATGGATGCGTTTATATTTGCTGAAAGAAGGCTAAAAAAGCCGCAATATTTTCAGGGTATACAAAGTTTTAATTGCCGTAAATGTTGAATGACATATTTGAACTTAAAAAACTTGATTGGGATGGATCGATACCAGGAGAGGATTTCGGCTGAGTCAAGATGTGGAAAGTGACATTTATACAGGTAGGCGCCATTTTGTGTGTTCTAAAGGCCATTTCTTCGAAATGAAACGCTGCAATTAATAACCAAGAAAACCGCAACGAGTGTTTGATTTATCAAAACAAAGTACTTCTGCAATGAAAGTACTGATGAGTATCATTAGAACTGGCATTGGGATGGCAGGGATATGTCCATAATACGAATTTTAGAAACTGGTTTTATATGAATCTCCATACTGATCCTTCTATTCTTTCGCAAGTTTAAAATACCGTTAAAATTCTAAGTGTTGCGGTCTATTGCGCATGCGCGGTTTGGAATTTGTGGCTATGTTCAAAATCAAAAGAATTTTTTTTCATAAAGCGTAACCGCCTACAACTTCCAGGTCTGATTGAATCACGTAATGATATAAAAAACACAAAGGTTCATTATCGTTTCCATCCATTATCAGTGACCTATTCAAAATCAAAAGAGTTTCTATTGAATGCTCATACGCTCCTTGAAATTCCAGGTTGTCATTAAATCATGTAGTGGTATTGAAAAGCACAAAGGCTTATCCTTTCCATTCAATTTCAGTGACCTAATTCAAAATCAAAATAATTTCTTTTCAAAGCCCTTGGCCGTCTTCAAATTTCAGGTCTGATTAAATCATGTAAGTTAAAGTATGAAGTTATCTTTTCCATTCAATTTCAACGACCCATTTCAAAATAACGGTGCAGATTTGTGTTCGCCCGACATGTACTCCAATTTCAAGTTATATTTATTACCTCTTGAAAATCGTTGTCTTGGTCCGCGTTCTCAATAGAACGGACAGCCGCCAAGAGTGGTTCATCAATCAAATTCATTGCTGATTTTGAGGGCGCTGTCAAACTGAATTTTATGACGCTGCAGTTTTGATAATCGATAATCGATTTTGTGAATAATAAGTGCGCGTCTCCACGTGCTCCAGCACAAAATTAAAAGAACTGGGGAAAGCACATTGGACCATTGACTTTTATTAATGTGGTGGCTCCTAAAAGAGCCGTTTGGTTCTTACCTACATAAAATATGTAGGATTTTAAAAAGGTCGCCATACCTTGCTTTCTCAGCTTCAAGAAGACGTGATAAGCTCGGGAGAACGGATACGCCGTAATGACGCGGAATTTGTCGCCGTACGATTCCTTCCATGAGAAATAAACGCAAATCTCGTCCGTGGAATAACCCACGGAGAGACTCCGATGACTTTCTTCATTTTGAAGACGTACATGTAATAGTGGCCATGACCCGTCTTGTCACCTTCTTCGACGATTTCATAATCGTCACTATCGACGAAAGTTTTCCTTGCCAGAAAGGCCACAATTGACGTAATAAAGGTCCGCAGGAATTTGGACGCTGCGCATCGCCAGAAATCGGTGACATTTGAACCTGCAAATGTAAAATCCAGCGGTATCTGTAACCTTGCAGCGAAGAAATCGGAACGCCAAATGTACAAAGAAAATGTATGAAGAATGAGATATTTAATGGCATATTTCTTGAAGAATTAGCAAATGTGAAAATGTGCATGTCAGACACGATAGACTGGTCTATCACAAAACACATCGTGCACAAATGAAAGAGCAGACTTACAATTTTATGTTTCCTTTCGAAGGTTTTCTGCAAGATGTTTTCACTCGAAAAATTACAAGGCGTAGAGGGAGAATTACCGACCGAATCAAAACTCATAGTTTATAACCAACGATAATCGTCAAACCGAACGCGATCGTAAAAAATGTGTATACAGGAATGAAAAATATATATGTTAAAATAACTCACCTTGGGTCTCACAGCTCCATACGACTAATTTCGATGTTTCCTTTTTACTTTTGAAAACCACGAAGAAAATGCCTTCGGTGAACATCGGATGGCAATCCATGGTAAAATCCCAAAATTTTCTAACTTTGAACTACGATATTTCGGCCGTCTATGCTCCAATTTTGCTCCAAAAGACATCACTTGAAAGATATTTTTCTCTACGTTTACGTTAACACGATATTTGAGATCAGTGGTTTAACCACTAAATACAAATTTACTTTGTGTATGCTTCCCTTTTGCTTCTCATCGGCCGTATATGAGCCCATAGTCATTGTTTTTCCCAGCGGTTTTTACCATTTTGGTCTGCGGGAATTTTGATTTTTTCGAGGGAAATTGTTCCTTCTCTTTGTGTATTGCCATGTCTGAAAATTATACGTGGCGAGAAGAGTTGAAAGCGAATTTTCAACTAAACATTTTGGAAAATACGTCGTCCATGCAATATATTTTTAAACAGAGAGCCGGAACGTGCCTAGGTTCAAAAACACCGCACAAGGCATTGTTGAAATGGAGAGAGCTAAAGCAAGTAATAGTGAACATTTCTTACCTGGAGCTCTTGCAAGTGACTGCATCATATTTATTTTCGACCGCCGAATGCTTTCTTTTCGCGACGGCCATTTCGTTTATTTTTTAACAAATTGCCGCTGTTAATTCCGCGGGCTTATTGTCTTGAATTTCTGGCGATAAGTTCCTTGTCCAAATCCACGTGCCTTTCATTGATGTGCTCAGCATGGTCGTGAGACGGCATAATGTAATCGTTTTCAAAACTGACCGCCATTTTTCCACGAGTGAGAATGAGAATATTTTTTCTCTACTATGCCCGATCTTTTATGACCACATCAACCTTTGTCCAGGACGCCGTCAAACTGGTTTGACAGTGTCCTGTGTTTTCCTGCCTTTACTATTCTGACCAACCATAGGATTTTGTGACCAAATAAGGAAATCAACCTTTGTGAAGGACGCCGTCAAACTGGTTTGACAGCGTCCTGTGTTTTCCCACCTTTACTATTTAACCATTAACTTTAATATCAAATGTTTCCCTAAAATTACAGGACAGAGGCGTGTGCAACTCCCTAGTGGATTGCGCTCCTTATGAATGAAACTATTTACAAAAGTGTTTACAAATGGCACAACAGTTCAATCATGTCCACATCCTCGTTTGTTATTCTTTCATAGCCATAGGGATACGTTTTGAAGGTGTAGGGATCTATCACCCGTTTTTCGTACACAAGCTGGTGCTTTTTCGTCTGAGAGACTGTGGCCAGTGAGTACTCTTTGGAGTTTCGAACGATGTGATAAGGCTTGTAAATATCAGTTTGTCGCGTTTTCTCGAGAGGGCGTTGAATTTCGTCTGAAACATTTTGCCGCAACACTTGATAATTTAACTGCTTGCTACCTTCACTTTTTCTTTCTTCGTGAGGTAGCCATAATTTTTCGGTCCCGCGGACGCAAATTCAGTGATGAAGTCGTCTTCTCCCAACTCGTCCTTGAAATCACCGAGAAAGTCGTCAAGGGGAGGATTGTTTTCATGGGGTAAACTGGAAAAAATAACGCTGTCGGTGTCTGTGTACTGTACTCGTTCTTGTAGCAGGTCCAGAGCTGCATACAAACGAAGTCGAGCCCAACATGTCGTGAAACAAGCGATGAAAATGTTGAGGTTTGGTGAGACAGGTTCGTCATTCGATTTCAGTTTATAGTGAACTTCAACGATGTCTTCAGACAATACAATCACGTAGCAAATGTCATTTGCATCACTTTCATCATGGAATGCACTGAACCTCATAGGATCCCCGAACTCTTTGATTTGAGTTTTGTTGGTGCGCTGGCCAAACTTCCCCCACATGGAATTTAACATCATTTTTGCAAGGCTATGTTTGCCGGGATTCTTTTCAATGTTGTTGCGGTTGAGTTCGATGCCCTCTTTCGCTTTGTAGGATCTCAGATGTTCTTGCTGTTTGACGGGATCATTGCCTACATGAGCTGGTCAGCCGCTTCCCTCCTCTTTAATCTTTAACCATGTATTCACATAGCCTTTAAATAGACCTTTCCTCGTTTCAGAAAAATGCCACACTTCGTGAATATAAGTTATTTTGTAGCCCTTCTCAACGGCTTTGTTCAGTTCGGGGGTACACCATGTACCTGTAATTTGTCTTTCACTGTCGCTGTGACTACAAACCCAGGACCGTTGTAGCATTGGTTTTTCCATCTCTTCTTGTACACAGGCTCTACATAGCGGGAATGTCAGTTTACCATTTTCACGCAGCGGAAGTACTGGATGAAACAGTTTTTCTGGAGGTAAGATTATGACCTTGGCAATCCCGAAGTAATTTTGGATGTCTGTGTTTTCCGGCTGAAATATAATTTCAGGGTGACCGACAGGATACTCAGCAGTCTTATTGATGAACGGATAGAGAGATGTAAAATCATAATGAATCTTCTCTCCTGAGGCGATGTCAGCCAGATGAAAAAGTTTGACAGCGTTTGTTCGTCCGCCGCAGAAGGCATCACGGGGATTTAGTGGCTCCACCAAATCGAGGCTGGTTACCAAGTTCCTGACGCCCTGCCTTTCTTCTTTCATTTTCCGCCAATCACACTCCCACATTTCGATGACGTTGTAACCTTTGTCACACAAGAATTGTAGTTTTTACTGGGTGCATAGATACACGTCGGCAATGCAGCGGTGCTCTAAACTAAGGTGTGTTTCGGATCTGTCGGGATAGTATTTACGACAGCCATGCCAAAAGCAACCTTGAAATTCGTAGACGGTGTTCGTAGTTGCATCGTAGCCGTCCACGGTGTAGCGACTGTTGGGGATACGGTATTCCCCATCATTTCCAACATGTTGAATTCTCCCACTGATCTGACTTTGTTGCCACAGTAGATATTCCATGGCAACTTTCGACTGATTTGTTTTTAGTCGCCAACCGTGGAGAGGCTCGGAAGCAATTGTGTTGGCTTCCATTCGGTTTTGTCGCAGGTCTCGATTGCATGCCGAAGCTAGAGTAATATGACTGACGGGGTCAAACTTTGTCTCTTTTTCAAAAAGCCGTTTGAAAGTAAGGCATCCCTCCTTCAGTACTTTCAAGTCCGACTCGCAATATTCCAGCAATTCTTTCTGGAAATCGAACACTACATTCTCAGCTCTTTCTTTATCATGCCATTTCTTGAAGTCTTTACGGCCGTTGACAGACATTGATTCAGGCATGTAAAATTCTTTCTCGGGAATTGGTCCCACGTAGTCTTGATTTTCAGGCGTGTTAAACAGGTGAGGAAACTAGCCCTTCTTTAACTCTGTCAATCCGAATGTCTTTGGAAATGCAGAAAGCGGCATTTGAAAAAATGACAGAGAGTCAATAAAGTTAATATTGTCAAAGGTTAATTGGAGAAGTTTAGCTCCATTTCTGATTTGATTGAGGACCCTGTGTTGGCGATGATATTCCTCCACGACGAAATAGGAGTCGTAACCAGAAAAGTTATGGGCCAAAACAGTTACATTGCGCGTGTCTTCTTCAGTTAACGTATCCAGCCATTCCAGGAAATCGCGAATGGAATCTTCACCTTTGAAGTGGAGTGCACAATTATCATCCTCAGTTTCCGCTATGAAAAGATTAGGGATGTGTTTGCCAGTGTCTTGCATCGCCTCAATATCGAAGAAAACGAGAATGGGAGGCTTTTCATCATCATCATCATCATCATCATCATCATCATCATCATTACCATTATCGTCTGCTTCGGCTTCGGTTAGTCGCTTGCGTTTTTTTTCATTTTCTTTCTCTTCTTCTTTTTTTCTTTTTTCTCTTCGGTTAGCTCTTCCGGTGTTTTAGGTATCTGAATAAAGCATCGGTGGCTTGCGGCCTCTATGTACTCGTGGCAAGAGGGACAGTCTATGTAACCGCATTCATGTTCTTGTTGCTTCTTGAGACCTACCAACAACTTTTTACAGCTACGACATTTTGCGGCGTTGACTGCAAACACTGATGTTTTTGGAGTCAGCGGTTTTTCCCTTGTAGGATTTCGTCAGATGATTTTGAAAACAAACATCACCATAAAACATCCGCTTACAGGATCCGCAGGGTGTAGCTGGTGGTTGATTACGACACCTGGCCTCTGTAAAGTCCTCACATCCCGTTTGTAAGCAGGAAGAACAATGATCAGGGTTGTTTTCACAGGCGTGTTGACCTTCGTTATTGTAGGGTTTGAGACACCTAGCGCAGAAATAACTGTTACCAAAGAACCCAGGTAATGTAGTGATCACATTGTAGTGTTCATTATCATACAACAGTACCAATTGTTTTTCCTGAGGCTATCCAAAAGAAGTCACACTATAACCTCGGGTAGCGTCCACAAGTAAGGGCTGATAATTGTTCAAGGACGGCGTCAATGCAAATCTAGTGAGTTCCTCGCAACCGCATTTTCCCATTTCTACATTAGCTTCTATCTGCAGCTTGATTGCTTCATCTGTCTGAATAGAGACACCTCTTCTGAAGCTGTTCCATTTAGTGTGATCATCCACTCTAGCTTTAGCTGTCACAATGGCGCGGGCGCGGCATAGTTCATCTTTGTTATCGATACTGATGACAGAACCTTTCAAACGTTTGAAAGTTTCTGGATTAGAATGTCCAGGTTTCAATTTTCGTTTCTGACCGCTACCGCGAGGAGATGTACGAACGTGTGTAAAAGATAATTGAAACGAATCATTCATTTCAAAGTTCTCGTTTGAGTTTAACACCTGTGACATTTGCTGCAGCAGACTGTCGACACGATCGCTACCATTTAACCATTCCCCCGCCGGTAACCCTCGATAAGCATAGCTGTTGACTAAGCGATTGCTGGCTAAATTGAAGTAGACACGATCAGAGGCTGGTATCCTGTCTCGGAGAATCAAATTTTGGATTGTTCTATGTAATCCATCAGCAATTGCTGCTGCCAAGTTTTGTTGAGGTATAAATTGTCCCACTTGACGAATGTTGGAGGTGTAGTGACGCTCTCTAACGCCCATTTTTTTGCTGTGACTATCTACGTACGGGTTGAGTACAAATTCGAAGCGTCCAGGTTCTGTGGTAGCAAGACTTCCCCCCATTTGTTCTTGATTAATGAGTTGATGTTCTGTAGCCTCGGCGACATTTGACAAAATCGTATCATCGATAGAGTCGTCAAGAATCTAAGGGAAAATATCAAATAAAATAAATAACCCGGTTCATCACACATTAAGTGCACAAAATGTATTTTTGTTACAACATATTTAATTTACCTGTTGCAAATAACTGTTTTCTGGTCCATTCTCAATAACAATAATGGCCTCCAACAATTCCTCATCGCTTATATCCTCAAAGTGGCTTGACATGGGGCGAAAATCTTATCCAGAGAAACAAAAGTTTAGTCAACAGTCCACCATCTGCAAATGATTTCTATCTAGCGAGTCCCAACTTTATTGGTGTCGTTAACTAATCATATTACAGGAAATGGCAGCACATTTCCAACATCCAATCATATTGCACAAAAATGACATCATATTTTCAACCACCAATCAAGTGACATATGACGTTATTGATCTATCATAATTACATTCACACACGCAGACCACCCGAAAAGTTTACTTAGTTTGTTAATTTAATTTTCCTGTAAATGAATAACAATTACACAACTCGCATGAAAACAAATGCCTTCATTAGTCTTTTAGCGTCCGTTCAATTCGCCTTAAAAGATAATAGCCTATTCAGTTAAGCTAACAGAGTCTAATCATGCAACGTTTAAGATAATAGTCCATTGTCACATTCTTGCGTTAAGTTTTCAACTCGTATGCAAATTTCGTTATCCCCGCGGCCAATGGGACAAATTATTTGCATCGCGCGCTAAACTTAAATTTAGGAGTAACGGTTCCATTGTAACTTTAAGGTTTATAAAATACGATCGAGCGAACGCTATAGCTTTGCTTATCCTAAATTCGTCCAGTGTTACTTGTGTTATACTGGTAGAACGTTTCCAAGTCCGTCAGCGAGCTATTCAAAATCAAAAGAACTTCTTTTCAAAACCCGTAACCGCCTTCAAATTCCAGGCCCGATATAAAGGATTACAGCGAGCTATTCAAAATCAAAAGAACTTCTTTTCAAAACCCGTAACCGCCTTCAAATTCCAGGCCTGATATAAAGGATTACAGCGAGCTATTCAAAATCAAAAGAACTTCTTTTCAAAACCCGTAACCGCCTTCAAATTCCAGGCCCGATATAAAGGATTACAGCGAGCTATTCAAAATCAAAAGAACTTCTTTTCAAAACCCGTAACCGCCTTCAAATTCCAGGCCTGTCAGATATAAAGGATTACAGCGAGCTATACAAAATCAAAAGAACTTCTTTACAAAACCCCTAACCGCCTTCAAATTCCAGGCCCGATATAAAGGATTACAGCGAGCTATTCAAAATCAAAAGAACTTCTTTTCAAAAACCATAACCGCCTTCAAATTCCAGACCTGATATAAAGGATCACAGCGAGCTATTCAAAATCAAAAGAACCTCTTTTCAAAACCCGTAACCGCCTTCAAATTCCAGGCCGGATAGAAAGGATTACAGCGAGCTATTCAAAATCAAAAGAACTTCTTTACAAAACCCCTCACCGCCTTCAAATTCCAGGCCCGATATAAAGGATTACAGCGAGCTATTCAAAATCAAAAGAACTTCTTTTCAAAAATCGTAACCGCCTTCAAATTCCAGGCCGGATAGAAAGGATTACAGCGAGCTATTCAAAATCAAAAGAACTTCTTTACAAAACCCCTCACCGCCTTCAAATTCCAGGCCCGATATAAAGGATTACAGCGAGCTATTCAAAATCAAAAGAACTTCTTTTCAAAAACCATAACCGCCTTCAAATTCCAGGCCCGATATAAAGGATTACAGCGAGCTATTCAAAATCAAAAGAACTTCTTTTCAAAAACCATAACCGCCTTCAAATTCCAGGCCTGATATAAAGGATCACAGCGAGCTATTCAAAATCAAAAGAACTTCTTCTCAAAACCCGTAACCGCCTTCAAATTCCAGGCCTGATATAAAGGATTACAGCGAGCTATTCAAAATCAAAAGAACTTCTTTTCAAAACCCGTAACCGCCTTCAAATTCCAGGCCCGATATAAAGGATCACAGCGAGCTATTCAAAATCAAAAGAACTTCTTTTCAAAAACCATAACCGCCTTCAAATTCCAGACCTGATATAAAGGATCACAGCGAGCTATTCAAAATCAAAAGAACTTCTTTTCAAAAACCGTAACCGCCTTCAAATTCCAGACCTGATATAAAGGATCACAGCGAGCTATTCAAAATCAAAAGAACTTCTTTTCAAAACCCGTAACCGCCTTCAAATTCCAGGCCGGATAGAAAGGATTACAGCGAGCTATTCAAAATCAAAAGAACTTCTTTTCAAAAACCATAACCGCCTTCAAATTCCAGGCCCGATATAAAGGATTACAGCGAGCTATTCAAAATCAAAAGAACTTCTTTACAAAACCCCTAACCGCCTTCAAATTCCAGGCCCGATATAAAGGATTACAGCGAGCTATTCAAAATCAAAAGAACTTCTTTTCAAAACCCGTAACCGCCTTCAAATTCCAGGCCTGTCAGATATAAAGGATTACAGCGAGCTATTCAAAATCAAAAGAACTTCTTTTCAAAACCCGTAACCGCCTTCAAATTCCAGGCCGGATAGAAAGGATTACAGCGAGCTATTCAAAATCAAAAGAACTTCTTTTCAAAACCCGTAACCGCCTTCAAATTCCAGGCCGGATAGAAAGGATTACAGCGAGCTATTCAAAATCAAAAGAACTTCTTTACAAAACCCCTAACCGCCTTCAAATTCCAGGCCTGTCAGATATAAAGGATTACAGCGAGCTATACAAAATCAAAAGAACTTCTTTACAAAACCCCTAACCGCCTTCAAATTCCAGGCCCGATATAAAGGATTACAGCGAGCTATTCAAAATCAAAAGAACTTCTTTTCAAAAACCATAACCGCCTTCAAATTCCAGACCTGATATAAAGGATCACAGCGAGCTATTCAAAATCAAAAGAACTTCTTTTCAAAACCCGTAACCGCCTTCAAATTCCAGGCCGGATAAAAAGGATTACAGCGAGCTATTCAAAATCAAAAGAACTTCTTTACAAAACCCCTAACCGCCTTCAAATTCCAGGCCCGATATAAAGGATTACAGCGAGCTATTCAAAATCAAAAGAACTTCTTTTCAAAAACCATAACCGCCTTCAAATTCCAGGCCCGATATAAAGGATTACAACGAGCTATTCAAAATCAAAAGAACTTCTTTTCAAAAACCATAACCGCCTTCAAATTCCAGACCTGATATAAAGGATCACAGCGAGCTATTCAAAATCAAAAGAACTTCTTTTCAAAAATCGTAACCGCCTTCAAATTCCAGGCCTGATATAAAGGATCACAGCGAGCTATTCAAAATCAAAAGAACTTCTTTTCAAAAATCGTAACCGCCTTCAAATTCCAGGCCCGATATAAAGGATTACAGCGAGCTATTCAAAATCAAAAGAATTTTTTTTCATAAACCGTAACCGCCTTCAAATTCCAGACCTGATATAAAGGATCACAGCGAGCTATTCAAAATCAAAAGAACTTCTTCTCAAAACCCGTAACCGCCTTCAAATTCCAGGCCTGATATAAAGGATTACAGCGAGCTATTCAAAATCAAAAGAACTTCTTTTCAAAACCCGTAACCGCCTTCAAATTCCAGGCCCGATATAAAGGATCACAGCGAGCTATTCAAAATCAAAAGAACTTCTTTTCAAAACCCGTAACCGCCTTCAAATTCCAGGCCTGTCAGATATAAAGGATTACAGCGAGCTATACAAAATCAAAAGAACTTCTTTACAAAACCCCTAACCGCCTTCAAATTCCAGGCCCGATATAAAGGATTACAGCGAGCTATTCAAAATCAAAAGAACTTCTTTTCAAAAACCATAACCGCCTTCAAATTCCAGACCTGATATAAAGGATCACAGCGAGCTATTCAAAATCAAAAGAACTTCTTTTCAAAACCCGTAACCGCCTTCAAATTCCAGGCCGGATAGAAAGGATTACAGCGAGCTATTCAAAATCAAAAGAACTTCTTTACAAAACCCCTAACCGCCTTCAAATTCCAGGCCCGATATAAAGGATTACAGCGAGCTATTCAAAATCAAAAGAACTTCTTTTCAAAAACCATAACCGCCTTCAAATTCCAGGCCCGATATAAAGGATTACAGCGAGCTATTCAAAATCAAAAGAACTTCTTTTCAAAAACCATAACCGCCTTCAAATTCCAGACCTGATATAAAGGATCACAGCGAGCTATTCAAAATCAAAAGAACTTCTTTACAAAACCCCTAACCGCCTTCAAATTCCAGGCCCGATATAAAGGATTACAGCGAGCTATTCAAAATCAAAAGAACTTCTTTTCAAAACCCGTAACCGCCTTCAAATTCCAGGCCTGATATAAAGGATTACAGCGAGCTATTCAAAATCAAAAGAACTTCTTTTCAAAACCCGTAACCGCCTTCAAATTCCAGGCCTGTCAGATATAAAGGATTACAGCGAGCTATACAAAATCAAAAGAACTTCTTTACAAAACCCCTAACCGCCTTCAAATTCCAGGCCCGATATAAAGGATTACAGCGAGCTATTCAAAATCAAAAGAACTTCTTTTCAAAAACCATAACCGCCTTCAAATTCCAGACCTGATATAAAGGATCACAGCGAGCTATACAAAATCAAAAGAACTTCTTTTCAAAAACCATAACCGCCTTCAAATTCCAGACCTGATATAAAGGATTACAGCGAGCTATTCAAAATCAAAAGAACTTCTTTACAAAACCCCTAACCGCCTTCAAATTCCAGGCCCGATATAAAGGATTACAGCGAGCTATTCAAAATCAAAAGAACTTCTTTTCAAAACCCGTAACCGCCTTCAAATTCCAGGCCCGATATAAAGGATTACAGCGAGCTATTCAAAATCAAAAGAACTTCTTTTCAAAACCCGTAACCGCCTTCAAATTCCAGGCCTGTCAGATATAAAGGATTACAGCGAGCTATACAAAATCAAAAGAACTTCTTTACAAAACCCCTAACCGCCTTCAAATTCCAGGCCCGATATAAAGGATTACAGCGAGCTATTCAAAATCAAAAGAACTTCTTTTCAAAAACCATAACCGCCTTCAAATTCCAGACCTGATATAAAGGATCACAGCGAGCTATTTAAAATCAAAAGAACTTCTTTTCAAAAACCATAACCGCCTTCAAGTTCCAGACCTGATATAAAGGATCACAGCGAGCTATTCAAAATCAAAAGAACTTCTTTACAAAACCCCTAACCGCCTTCAAATTCCAGGCCCGATATAAAGGATTACAGCGCGCTATTCAAAATCAAAAGAACTTCTTTACAAAACCCCTAACCGCCTTCAAATTCCAGGCCCGATATAAAGGATTACAGCGAGCTATTCAAAATCAAAAGAACTTCTTTTCAAAACCCGTAACCGCCTTCAAATTCCAGGCCTGATATAAAGGATTACAGCGAGCTATTCAAAATCAAAAGAACTTCTTTTCAAAACCCGTAACCGCCTTCAAATTCCAGGCCTGATATAAAGGATTACAGCGAGCTATTCAAAATCAAAAGAACTTCTTTTCAAAACCCGTAACCGCCTTCAAATTCCAGGCCGGATAGAAAGGATTACAGCGAGCTATTCAAAATCAAAAGAACTTCTTTACAAAACCCCTAACCGCCTTCAAATTCCAGGCCTGTCAGATATAAAGGATTACAGCGAGCTATACAAAATCAAAAGAACTTCTTTACAAAACCCCTAACCGCCTTCAAATTCCAGGCCCGATATAAAGGATTACAGCGAGCTATTCAAAATCAAAAGAACTTCTTTTCAAAAACCATAACCGCCTTCAAATTCCAGACCTGATATAAAGGATCACAGCGAGCTATTCAAAATCAAAAGAACTTCTTTTCAAAACCCGTAACCGCCTTCAAATTCCAGGCCGGATAAAAAGGATTACAGCGAGCTATTCAAAATCAAAAGAACTTCTTTACAAAACCCCTAACCGCCTTCAAATTCCAGGCCCGATATAAAGGATTACAGCGAGCTATTCAAAATCAAAAGAACTTCTTTTCAAAAACCATAACCGCCTTCAAATTCCAGGCCCGATATAAAGGATTACAACGAGCTATTCAAAATCAAAAGAACTTCTTTTCAAAAACCATAACCGCCTTCAAATTCCAGACCTGATATAAAGGATCACAGCGAGCTATTCAAAATCAAAAGAACTTCTTTTCAAAAATCGTAACCGCCTTCAAATTCCAGGCCTGATATAAAGGATCACAGCGAGCTATTCAAAATCAAAAGAACTTCTTTTCAAAAATCGTAACCGCCTTCAAATTCCAGGCCCGATATAAAGGATTACAGCGAGCTATTCAAAATCAAAAGAATTTTTTTTCATAAACCGTAACCGCCTTCAAATTCCAGACCTGATATAAAGGATCACAGCGAGCTATTCAAAATCAAAAGAACTTCTTTTCAAAAACCATAACCGCCTTCAAATTCCAGACCTGATATAAAGTATCACAGCGAGCTATTCAAAATCAAAAGAACTTCTTTTCAAAACCCGTAACCGCCTTCAAATTCCAGGCCGGATAGAAAGGATTACAGCGAGCTATTCAAAATCAAAAGAACTTCTTTTCAAAAACCATAACCGCCTTCAAATTCCAGGCCCGATATAAAGGATTACAGCGAGCTATTCAAAATCAAAAGAACTTCTTTTCAAAAACCATAACCGCCTTCAAATTCCAGACCTGATATAAAGGATCACAGCGAGCTATTCAAAATCAAAAGAACTTCTTTTCAAAAATCGTAACCGCCTTCAAATTCCAGGCCTGATATAAAGGATTACAGCGAGCTATTCAAAATCAAAAGAATTTTTTTTCATAAACCGTAACCGCCTTCAAATTCCAGACCTGATATAAAGGATCACAGCGAGCTATTCAAAATCAAAAGAACTTCTTTTCAAAAACCATAACCGCCTTCAAATTCCAGGCCCGATATAAAGGATTACAACGAGCTATTCAAAATCAAAAGAACTTCTTTTCAAAAACCATAACCGCCTTCAAATTCCAGACCTGATATAAAGGATCACAGCGAGCTATTCAAAATCAAAAGAACTTCTTTTCAAAAATCGTAACCGCCTTCAAATTCCAGGCCTGATATAAAGGATTACAGCGAGCTATTCAAAATCAAAAGAATTTTTTTTCATAAACCGTAACCGCCTTCAAATTCCAGACCTGATATAAAGGATCACAGCGAGCTATTCAAAATCAAAAGAACTTCTTTTCAAAACCCGTAACCGCCTTCAAATTCCAGGCCGGATAGAAAGGATTACAGCGAGCTATTCAAAATCAAAAGAACTTCTTTACAAAACCCCTAACCGCCTTCAAATTCCAGGCCCGATATAAAGGATTACAGCGAGCTATTCAAAATCAAAAGAACTTCTTTTCAAAAACCATAACCGCCTTCAAATTCCAGGCCCGATATAAAGGATTACAGCGAGCTATTCAAAATCAAAAGAACTTCTTTTCAAAAACCATAACCGCCTTCAAATTCCAGACCTGATATAAAGGATCACAGCGAGCTATTCAAAATCAAAAGAACTTCTTTTCAAAAATCGTAACCGCCTTCAAATTCCAGGCCTGATATAAAGGATTACAGCGAGCTATTCAAAATCAAAAGAATTTTTTTTCATAAACCGTAACCGCCTTCAAATTCCAGACCTGATATAAAGGATCACAGCGAGCTATTCAAAATCAAAAGAACTTCTTTTCAAAAACCGTAACCGCCTTCAAATTCCAGACCTGATATAAAGGATCACAGCGAGCTATTCAAAATCAAAAGAACTTCTTTTCAAAACCCGTAACCGCCTTCAAATTCCAGGCCGGATAGAAAGGATTACAGCGAGCTATTCAAAATCAAAAGAACTTCTTTTCAAAAACCATAACCGCCTTCAAATTCCAGGCCTGTCAGATATAAAGGATTACAGCGAGCTATACAAAATCAAAAGAACTTCTTTACAAAACCCCTAACCGCCTTCAAATTCCAGGCCCGATATAAAGGATTACAGCGAGCTATTCAAAATCAAAAGAACTTCTTTTCAAAAACCATAACCGCCTTCAAATTCCAGACCTGATATAAAGGATCACAGCGAGCTATTCAAAATCAAAAGAACTTCTTTTCAAAACCCGTAACCGCCTTCAAATTCCAGGCCGGATAGAAAGGATTACAGCGAGCTATTCAAAATCAAAAGAACTTCTTTACAAAACCCCTAACCGCCTTCAAATTCCAGGCCCGATAT
This sequence comes from Orbicella faveolata, assembly GCF_042242905.1. Lineage (NCBI taxonomy): Eukaryota > Metazoa > Cnidaria > Anthozoa > Scleractinia > Merulinidae > Orbicella > Orbicella faveolata. The sequence goes on from NW_028301541.1 coordinate 11,078,719, forward strand.
AAAGGATTACAGCGAGCTATTCAAAATCAAAAGAACTTCTTTTCAAAAACCATAACCGCCTTCAAATTCCAGGCCCGATATAAAGGATTACAGCGAGCTATTCAAAATCAAAAGAACTTCTTTTCAAAAACCATAACCGCCTTCAAATTCCAGACCTGATATAAAGGATCACAGCGAGCTATTCAAAATCAAAAGAACTTCTTTTCAAAAATCGTAACCGCCTTCAAATTCCAGGCCTGATATAAAGGATTACAGCGAGCTATTCAAAATCAAAAGAATTTTTTTTCATAAACCGTAACCGCCTTCAAATTCCAGACCTGATATAAAGGATCACAGCGAGCTATTCAAAATCAAAAGAACTTCTTTTCAAAAACCGTAACTGCCTTCAAATTCCAGACCTGATATAAAGGATCACAGCGAGCTATTCAAAATCAAAAGAACTTCTTTTCAAAACCCGTAACCGCCTTCAAATTCCAGGCCGGATAGAAAGGATTACAGCGAGCTATTCAAAATCAAAAGAACTTCTTTTCAAAAACCATAACCGCCTTCAAATTCCAGGCCGGATAGAAAGGATTACAGCGAGCTATTCAAAATCAAAAGAACTTCTTTACAAAACCCCTAACCGCCTTCAAATTCCAGGCCCGATATAAAGGATTACAGCGAGCTATTCAAAATCAAAAGAACTTCTTTTCAAAACCCGTAACCGCCTTCAAATTCCAGGCCTGTCAGATATAAAGGATTACAGCGAGCTATACAAAATCAAAAGAACTTCTTTACAAAACCCCTAACCGCCTTCAAATTCCAGGCCCGATATAAAGGATTCCAGCGAGCTATTCAAAATCAAAAGAACTTCTTTTCAAAAACCATAACCGCCTTCAAATTCCAGACCTGATATAAAGGATCACAGCGAGCTATTCAAAATCAAAAGAACTTCTTTTCAAAAATCGTAACCGCCTTCAAATTCCAGGCCTGATATAAAGGATTACAGCGAGCTATTCAAAATCAAAAGAATTTTTTTTCATAAACCGTAACCGCCTTCAAATTCCAGACCTGATATAAAGGATCACAGCGAGCTATTCAAAATCAAAAGAACTTCTTTTCAAAAACCGTAACCGCCTTCAAATTCCAGACCTGATATAAAGGATCACAGCGAGCTATTCAAAATCAAAAGAACTTCTTTTCAAAACCCGTAACCGCCTTCAAATTCCAGGCCGGATAGAAAGGATTACAGCGAGCTATTCAAAATCAAAAGAACTTCTTTTCAAAAACCATAACCGCCTTCAAATTCCAGGCCGGATAGAAAGGATTACAGCGAGCTATTCAAAATCAAAAGAACTTCTTTACAAAACCCCTAACCGCCTTCAAATTCCAGGCCCGATATAAAGGATTACAGCGAGCTATTCAAAATCAAAAGAACTTCTTTACAAAACCCCTAACCGCCTTCAAATTCCAGGCCCGATATAAAGGATTACAGCGAGCTATTCAAAATCAAAAGAACTTCTTTTCAAAAACCATAACCGCCTTCAAATTCCAGGCCGGATAGAAAGGATTACAGCGAGCTATTCAAAATCAAAAGAACTTCTTTACAAAACCCCTAACCGCCTTCAAATTCCAGGCCCGATATAAAGGATTACAGCGAGCTATTCAAAATCAAAAGAACTTCTTTACAAAACCCCTAACCGCCTTCAAATTCCAGGCCCGATATAAAGGATTACAGCGAGCTATTCAAAATCAAAAGAACTTCTTTTCAAAAACCATAACCGCCTTCAAATTCCAGGCCCGATATAAAGGATTACAACGAGCTATTCAAAATCAAAAGAACTTCTTTTCAAAAACCATAACCGCCTTCAAATTCCAGACCTGATATAAAGGATCACAGCGAGCTATTCAAAATCAAAAGAACTTCTTTTCAAAAATCGTAACCGCCTTCAAATTCCAGGCCTGATATAAAGGATTACAGCGAGCTATTCAAAATCAAAAGAATTTTTTTTCATAAACCGTAACCGCCTTCAAATTCCAGACCTGATATAAAGGATCACAGCGAGCTATTCAAAATCAAAAGAACTTCTTTTCAAAAACCATAACCGCCTTCAAATTCCAGACCTGATATAAAGTATCACAGCGAGCTATTCAAAATCAAAAGAACTTCTTTTCAAAACCCGTAACCGCCTTCAAATTCCAGGCCGGATAGAAAGGATTACAGCGAGCTATTCAAAATCAAAAGAACTTCTTTACAAAACCCCTAACCGCCTTCAAATTCCAGGCCCGATATAAAGGATTACAGCGAGCTATTCAAAATCAAAAGAACTTCTTTACAAAACCCCTAACCGCCTTCAAATTCCAGGCCCGATATAAAGGATTACAGCGAGCTATTCAAAATCAAAAGAACTTCTTTTCAAAAACCATAACCGCCTTCAAATTCCAGGCCCGATATAAAGGATTACAACGAGCTATTCAAAATCAAAAGAACTTCTTTTCAAAAACCATAACCGCCTTCAAATTCCAGACCTGATATAAAGGATCACAGCGAGCTATTCAAAATCAAAAGAACTTCTTTTCAAAAATCGTAACCGCCTTCAAATTCCAGGCCTGATATAAAGGATTACAGCGAGCTATTCAAAATCAAAAGAATTTTTTTTCATAAACCGTAACCGCCTTCAAATTCCAGACCTGATATAAAGGATCACAGCGAGCTATTCAAATTCAAAAGAACTTCTTTTCAAAAACCATAACCGCCTTCAAATTCCAGACCTGATATAAAGTATCACAGCGAGCTATTCAAAATCAAAAGAACTTCTTTTCAAAACCCGTAACCGCCTTCAAATTCCAGGCCGGATAGAAAGGATTACAGCGAGCTATTCAAAATCAAAAGAACTTCTTTACAAAACCCCTAACCGCCTTCAAATTCCAGGCCCGATATAAAGGATTACAGCGAGCTATTCAAAATCAAAAGAACTTCTTTTCAAAAACCATAACCGCCTTCAAATTCCAGGCCCGATATAAAGGATTACAGCGAGCTATTCAAAATCAAAAGAACTTCTTTTCAAAAACCATAACCGCCTTCAAATTCCAGACCTGATATAAAGGATCACAGCGAGCTATTCAAAATCAAAAGAACTTCTTTTCAAAAATCGTAACCGCCTTCAAATTCCAGGCCTGATATAAAGGATTACAGCGAGCTATTCAAAATCAAAAGAATTTTTTTTCATAAACCGTAACCGCCTTCAAATTCCAAACCTGATATAAAGGATCACAGCGAGCTATTCAAAATCAAAAGAACTTCTTTTCAAAAACCATAACCGCCTTCAAATTCCAGGCCCGATATAAAGGATTACAACGAGCTATTCAAAATCAAAAGAACTTCTTTTCAAAAACCATAACCGCCTTCAAATTCCAGACCTGATATAAAGGATCACAGCGAGCTATTCAAAATCAAAAGAACTTCTTTTCAAAAATCGTAACCGCCTTCAAATTCCAGGCCTGATATAAAGGATTACAGCGAGCTATTCAAAATCAAAAGAATTTTTTTTCATAAACCGTAACCGCCTTCAAATTCCAGACCTGATATAAAGGATCACAGCGAGCTATTCAAAATCAAAAGAACTTCTTTTCAAAAACCATAACCGCCTTCAAATTCCAGACCTGATATAAAGGATCACAGCGAGCTATTCAAAATCAAAAGAACTTCTTTTCAAAACCCGTAACCGCCTTCAAATTCCAGGCCGGATAGAAAGGATTACAGCGAGCTATTCAAAATCAAAAGAACTTCTTTACAAAACCCCTAACCGCCTTCAAATTCCAGGCCCGATATAAAGGATTACAGCGAGCTATTCAAAATCAAAAGAACTTCTTTTCAAAAACCATAACCGCCTTCAAATTCCAGGCCCGATATAAAGGATTACAACGAGCTATTCAAAATCAAAAGAACTTCTTTTCAAAAACCATAACCGCCTTCAAATTCCAGACCTGATATAAAGGATCACAGCGAGCTATTCAAAATCAAAAGAACTTCTTTTCAAAAATCGTAACCGCCTTCAAATTCCAGGCCTGATATAAAGGATTACAGCGAGCTATTCAAAATCAAAAGAATTTTTTTTCATAAACCGTAACCGCCTTCAAATTCCAGACCTGATATAAAGGATCACAGCGAGCTATTCAAAATCAAAAGAACTTCTTTTCAAAAACCGTAACCGCCTTCAAATTCCAGACCTGATATAAAGGATCACAGCGAGCTATTCAAAATCAAAAGAACTTCTTTTCAAAACCCGTAACCGCCTTCAAATTCCAGGCCGGGTAGAAAGGATTACAGCGAGCTATTCAAAATCAAAAGAACTTCTTTTCAAAAACCATAACCGCCTTCAAATTCCAGGCCTGTCAGATATAAAGGATTACAGCGAGCTATACAAAATCAAAAGAACTTCTTTACAAAACCCCTAACCGCCTTCAAATTCCAGGCCCGATATAAAGGATTACAGCGAGCTATTCAAAATCAAAAGAACTTCTTTTCAAAAACCATAACCGCCTTCAAATTCCAGACCTGATATAAAGGATTACAGCGAGCTATTCAAAATCAAAAGAACTTCTTTTCAAAACCCGTAACCGCCTTCAAATTCCAGGCCGGATAGAAAGGATTACAGCGAGCTATTCAAAATCAAAAGAACTTCTTTTCAAAACCCGTAACCGCCTTCAAATTCCAGGCCGGATAGAAAGGATTACAGCGAGCTATTCAAAATCAAAAGAACTTCTTTACAAAACCCCTAACCGCCTTCAAATTCCAGGCCCGATATAAAGGATTACAGCGAGCTATTCAAAATCAAAAGAACTTCTTTTCAAAAACCATAACCGCCTTCAAATTCCAGACCTGATATAAAGGATCACAGCGAGCTATTCAAAATCAAAAGAACTTCTTTTCAAAAATCGTAACCGCCTTCAAATTCCAGGCCTGATATAAAGGATTACAGCGAGCTATTCAAAATCAAAAGAATTTTTTTTCATAAACCGTAACCGCCTTCAAATTCCAGACCTGATATAAAGGATCACAGCGAGCTATTCAAAATCAAAAGAACTTCTTTTCAAAAACCATAACCGCCTTCAAATTCCAGACCTGATATAAAGGATCACAGCGAGCTATTCAAAATCAAAAGAACTTCTTTTCAAAACCCGTAACCGCCTTCAAATTCCAGGCCGGATAGAAAGGATTACAGCGAGCTATTCAAAATCAAAAGAACTTCTTTACAAAACCCCTAACCGCCTTCAAATTCCAGGCCCGATATAAAGGATTACAGCGAGCTATTCAAAATCAAAAGAACTTCTTTTCAAAAACCATAACCGCCTTCAAATTCCAGGCCCGATATAAAGGATTACAGCGAGCTATTCAAAATCAAAAGAACTTCTTTTCAAAAACCATAACCGCCTTCAAATTCCAGACCTGATATAAAGGATCACAGCGAGCTATTCAAAATCAAAAGAACTTCTTTTCAAAAATCGTAACCGCCTTCAAATTCCAGGCCTGATATAAAGGATTACAGCGAGCTATTCAAAATCAAAAGAATTTTTTTTCATAAACCGTAACCGCCTTCAAATTCCAGACCTGATATAAAGGATCACAGCGAGCTATTCAAAATCAAAAGAACTTCTTTTCAAAAACCGTAACCGCCTTCAAATTCCAGACCTGATATAAAGGATTATAGCGAGCTATCATAGCCAGAAATTCCGAACCAAAGTGGGTGGTGCTTATTAACAAATAAAGAAGCCCCGACTGTGTTCTGTTCTGTTGTAAAGCACGCAGGAAGCGGTAGTGCACGAAAGAAGTGTAGGGGAAAACACGAGACGTAGTCGAGTGTTTTTCCCTACTTCTTGAGTGCTCTACCGCTTCCTAAGTGCTTTACAACAGAACAGAGCACAGTCGAGGCTTCTTTATTTGTTTCATGACAAAGAATCAGATAATTTCCCCACGCATTCGGCTGAATTTTCAAACCAAACTTTATTTTCCAAACGAGCAAAAGTGGCGTCAGCCGTGCACTGTTCTCTGATAAAGCACGCTAAAATAAGCCAATCACAATCCTTGTTAGAATTGTTCAAATAATTTGATTGGCTAACGAAGCGACAGCTGTCAATCACAAACTGGACTTCAGCTAAGCTTTCAGTTTCGAGAAGTTTGAGCGGCTTTCGAGAGAAGAACGATGCCTTTAAAGTTCGCTTTTAAGTTAATTTTTAAATACGGATCTCAAGGCAGGTAAAGGTTTATAGTCCAGAGGAATCCGGCCGTATTGTGGTCCATGA